>NW_026867625.1:300000-443565 GCF_020745735.1 Hemiscyllium ocellatum
CCAAGTTAAATAGCTGTTGTCACATTGTGCTGCACCAAGACAGTTGCATGTAGTTAAGGAAGCTGCACATTATAGAATGGACATAATTGCCCAGCAGTGGGTGCAGAGGAGATTGACTAGGATATTATTTGACTGCAAATTTTTAGTGATGCAAATTTGTACCTGTCAGACAGGGAGGAAATGGTCATGTGAGGGAGCAGTAGTTTAATAAGGAATTTGAATCCCTTGGTGAAGGGAAGAGGGCGGCTTATGTAAAGATGAGGGGTGATTGAGAGTTATAAGTTAGCCAGGAAGGATCTAAAGAGAGATCTAAGAGCAGCAAGAAGGGGACATGAAAAATCCTTGGTTGGTAGGATTAGGAAAAAGCCAAAGGCTTTCTCTAGGCATGTCAGGAATAAAAGAATGACTAGGGTAGGAATAGGTCCAGTCAAGGATATTAGTGGGAAGTTGTGTGTGGAGGCTGAAGAGTTAGGAGAGACAGGGAATGAATAATTTTCGTTAGTATTCACTCAGGAACAGGGCATTGTTGCCGATGTGAATACTGAGTCACAATTAATTAGAATAGTAGGCTATGAGCTATGTAGGGAAGAAGTGTTGGAAATTCTGGAAAGGGTGAACATAGATAAGTCCCCTGGGCCTGATGGCATTTATTGTAGGATTCTTTGGAAAGCAAGGGAGGAGATTGCAGAATAATTGGCCTTGATATTTATGTCCTCGTCATCTACAGGAATGGTGCCAGAAGACTGGAGGATAGCAAATGTGGTTCCCGTGTTCACGAAGGGGAGTAGGGATAACCCCAATAATTATAGGCCGGTGAGTCTCAAATCTCTTGTGGGCAAAGTCTTAAAGAGAATTGGAAGGGATAGGATTTATGAACATCTGGATAGGAATAATGTGATCAAGGATAGTCAGCATGGTTTTTTGAAGGGCAGGTCGTGCCTCAAAAAACTAAGCGAATTCTTTGAGAAGGTGACTAAGGAGGTGGACGAGGGTAAATCGGGATATGTGGTGGATATGGATTTTAGTAAGGCATTTGATAAGGTTCCCCATGTAGGCTATTGCCAAAAATACAGATGTATGGCATTGAGGGTGAGTTGGAGGTTTGGATTAGGAATTGGCTGGCTGGAAGGAGACAGAGGGTAGTAGTTGAGGCCAAAGGTTCATCTTGGAGTGCAGTTACCAGCGGTGTTCCGCAAGGACTTGTTTTGGGACCATTGCTGTTTGTCATTTTTTTATAAATGACCAGCAGGAGGGGCTAGAAGGCTGGGTGAGCAAGTTTGCAGATGATACGAAAGTTGTTGCAATTGTTGACAATGAGGAAGGATGTGGCATGTTACAGCGGGATATAGATATGCTGCAGAGCTGTGCAGAAAGGTGGCAAATGATGTTCAATGTAGGTAAGTGTGAAGTGATTCACCTTGGTAAGAGTAACAAGAAGATGGGGTACTGGGCTAATGGTCACGTACTTTGTAGTTTGGATGAGCAGAGGGATCTTGGTGTCCATGTACACAGATCTCTGAAAGTTGCCACCTAGGTAAATAGTGCTGTGAAGAAAGCATATGGCGTACTGGCTTTTATTGGTAGAGGAATTGAGTTCCAGAGTCCTGAGTTCATGTTACAGTTGTATAAGACTCTGGTGCGACCGCAGCTGGAGTATTGTGTGCAGCGTTGGTCACCATACTATAGGAAGCATGTGGAGGCACTGGAACGGGTGCAGAGGAGGTTTGCCTGGATGTTGCCTGGTATGGTAGGAAGATCATATGAGGAAAGGCTGAGGCACTTGGGGCTGTTTTCATTGAAGAAAAGAAGGTTTAGGGATGACTTGATAGAGGTGTGAAAGATGATTAGTGGTTTAGATAGGGTTGACAATGAGAACAATTTTCCACGTATGGGGTCAGCTATTACAAGAGGGCATAGTTTTAAATTAAGGGGAGGTAGCTATAGGACAGATGTTAGGGGTAGATTCTTTACTCAGCGAGTCGTGAGTTCATGGAATGCCCTGCCAGTAGCAGTGGTGGACTCTCCCTTTTTATGGGCATTTAAACTGGCATTGGATAGGCATACAGAGGATAGTGGGCTAGTGTAGATTAGGTGGACTTGGGTCGGCGCAACATCGAGGGCCAGCGGGCCTGTACTGCACTGTATTTTTCTGTGTTCTCTGTTCTATGATAAAGATACCGTGTGACACGGGTGGCTGCGGGCATTGGGTAAATGTGGGGAAAGTCGGGAGCGTGGGCCCGATGCAGATGCAACAAAACTAAGAGACGTATGGACAAAGTAGACAGCAAAGAACATTTCCAGATTTAAATTTGTTCGCAGAACTGGGACGTTCATTTTCAGATGTTTCATACCATACGAGGTAACATTTTCAGCGACACATCTGGATAGCAGTAAATGGATAGATAAGAGTCAGCATGAATTTATGAAGGGGAAATCATGCTTTGAATAATCTTCTGGAATTTTCAGAGAATGTAACTGAAGATGGAGATCCGCTGGATGTAGTGTACCGGGACTTTCAGAAAGCCCTTTATAAAGTCCACACAGGAGGTTAGTGAGCAAAATTAGGGCGCATGGCATTGGGGGAAAAGTACTGCCTTGGATTGAAAGTTGGTTGGCTGACAGGAAACAAAGAGTCGGGATAAATGGCTCCATTTTGAAATGGCAGGCAATGACCTTTCTGGTACCGCAAGAATCAGTGCTGGGATCACAGCTTTTTACAATATATATTAATGATATAGAAGATGGTATTAATAGTAACATTAGCAAATTTGTTCCTAATTTGCTAGTAATTTGTAACTAGTAGGGTGAAATGTGAGGAGGATGTTAGGAGATTACACGGTGACTTGGACTGGCTAGGTGAGTGGACGGATGTATGGCAGATGCTGTTTAATGTGGATAAATGCATGGTTATCCACGTTGGTGGCAAGTACAGTAAGGCAGATTACTTCCTAAATGGAGCCAAGTTAGGTAAAGGGGCAGTACAAAGAAATCTGGCTGTTCTTGTACACCAGTCAATGAAGGCAAGCATGCAGGTACAGCAGGTAGTGAAGAAATCTAATAGCGTGCTTGCCTTCATAACAAGAGAGATTGAGTATAGAAGCAGAGAGCTTCTTCTGCAGCTGTACTGGGCTCTGGTGAGTCCGCACCTGGAAGATTGTGTGCAGTGCTGGTCTCCAAGTTTGAGGAAAGACATTCTAGCTATTGAGGGAGTGCAGTGAAGGTTCATGAGGTCAATTTCAGGAATGGCGGGATTACCTTATGTTGAAAGATTGGAGCGACTGGGCTTGCACACCCTTGAGTTTAGATGACTGAGAGGACATCTGATTGAGACATATAAGCGTATCAAAGGATTGGACACTCCGGAGGCAGGAAACATGTTTCCGCTGATGGGTGAGTCTCGAACCAAAGGACGTAGCTTAAAAATAAGGGGTAGGTCCTTTAGGACAGAGATGAGGAGAAACGTCTTCACACAGAGTGTGGTGGGTGTGTGGAAAGCTCTACCACAGAAGGCAGTGGAGGCCCAGTCTCTGGATTCGTTTAAGAAAGAGTTGGATTGAGCTATCAAGGATAGTGGAATTAAGGATTATAGAGATAAGGCAGGACCAGGATACTGATTGAGGTGATCAGCCATGATCATAATGAATGTTGGTGCAGGCTCGACGGGCAGAATGGCCCACTCCTGCACCTATTGTCTTTTGTCTATTGAGCCTCCGAAGGAAGCACTGGCGGTGTAGCCTGATCTCCATTTATATATGTGAGTTTCCTAGAGCTGATAATGTCATTTCCTGTGGTGTCATGCCTTCCTGTGGTGCTGTGATTTCATGTTCTTTTCCTCAGGGAGTGGTAGATGAATCCAAGTCAATGTTTTTATTGGTAGCTTTCCTGTTGGAATGCCATGCTTGTAGGATTGCTCGTGCATGTCTCTGTATGGCTTGTCCGAGGATGGATGTGTTGCCCCAGTCGAAGTGGATTCCTTCCTCATCCATATATAGAACATAGAACAATACAGCGCAGAACAGGCCCTTCAGCACTTGATGTTGCACCGACCTGTGAACTATTCTCAACCCTTCTCCTACTCTCTCTGAAAATCATCCATATGCTTATCTAAGGATTGTTTAAATCTCCCGAATGTGGCTGAGTTGACTGCATTAGCAGTTAGGGCATTCCATGCCCTTACCACTCTCTGCGTAAAGGACCTGCCTCTGACATCTGTCTTAAATCTATCACCCGTCATATTGTAGTTATGCCCCCTCGTACAAGCTGACATCATTATCTTAGGAGAAATACTTTCACGGTCTGCCCTATCTGATCCTCTGATCATCCTGTATGTCTCCAACAAATCCCCTCTGAGCCTTCTTCTTTCCAATGAGAAGAGACTCAAGTCTTTCAGCCTTTCCGCATAAGACCTTCACTACAGAACAGGCAACAACCTGGCACGTCTCCTCTGCACCTACTTCAATATTTTCACGCCCTTCCCAAAATATTCAGGGGACCTGAGCTGTACACAATATTCCAAGTGTGGCCACACCAGCTTTTTGTATCGCTGCAACATGATATTGCAGCTCCGGAACTTAGTCCCTCTACCGATGAAATCGAACACACCGTATGCCTTCTTAACGGCACTATCCACCTGGGTGGCAACTTTCAGGGATCTATGTAGATGGACTCCAAGATCCCACTGCATATCCACGTGACCAAGAATCTTTCCCATTGACCCAGTACTCTACCATCCTGTTATTCTTCCCAAAGTGCATCACCTCACATTTAGCTGCATTGACCTCCATTTGTCACCACTCAGCCCACTTCTGCAGCTTATTCAAAGTCCCCCTGGAACCTGAAACATTCTACGAAACTGTCCACTACTTCACTGACTTTAGTGTCGTCTGCAAACTTACTAATCCATCCACCTACACCTGCATCTAAGTCATTTCTAAAAATGGCAAACAGCAGTGACCCCAAAACAGATCCTTGCGGCACACCACTAGTAACTGGACACCAGGCTGAATATTTTTCATCAACCACCACTCGCTGCCTTCTTTCAAAAAGCTAATTCCTAATCCAAACTGCGAAATCACCCTCAATTCCATGCCTGTGTAAGGATACTAGTGAGAGGGTAACGTAATTTTGTGGCGAGATGATGTTCATTATCCAGGTGACTAGTGTTCTGTCTGTTGTCCAATGCAGTGTTTGTTGCAGTTCTTGCAAGGTATATTGTAAATAACATTAGTTTTGCTTATTGTTCGGAGAGGGTCTTTCAAGTTGACGAGAAACTGATTTAGTGTGTTGGTGGGTTTGTGGGCTGTCAATAAGCCAAGAGGTTTGATTCGTCTGTCAGTCGTTTCTGAGATGTCTTTGATGCAGGAGGGAGTGGCTAGGGTTTCCGGACATGTTTTGTCTGCTTGTTTGAGTTTGTTGCTCAGTAATCGGTGGAGAGTGTTCATTGGGTACCTGTTCATTTTAAACACACTGTTTCAGTGATCTTCCTCCATTCTGAGTACACCCTCTGTGCTGTAGTGTGTGAAGGATCATTGAAATAGTGTTCTAATGAAACTTCATTTCTAGATGTTTGGATGATTTCTTCTGTTGTTCAAAATTTGTGTTATTTTCCTGTCAATGCCAGTATGAATTTCCCCAAGGACAAGCCAAACAGAGACATGCACGAGAATACCTCGAAGCATAGCATTCTGACGTGAACTCTATCAACAAACACATTGACTTGGATACCAGCTAACATTCGCCTGAGAAAGAAAATAGGAAATGACATCACCATAGGAAATGATGTCACCGCAGGAAATGACATCTCCGACCCGAGGAGACTCAAAGATATAAATAGAAGACGACATAACCAGTGTTTCATTGTGGGCTTCACTGAAGATGTTACCTCGTACAGTGATGAAACTTCTGAAAATGAATGTTCCAGCTCAGCGAGCAAACCTATATCCAGAACCTAAACCTGAGCTACCAATCTTCTCAAAACTCGCCAAATAACTTTTCAGCATGATGTGGAAGGGTCTTTGAAATGGCTAGAATACAGATGTAAGATCGGGGCAGGAGATCTCAAGGTTGTGTGTGGATATAGCTTCCTGCAGAACTTGCAGTGAGAAGTCAAAACTCTCATTGCAGTGGAAACATATTGCGAATAAATATTTAGATGCACCTTAGCGATGTCCAGTGATGTCAGTGTAGGTGTCACATTCTGTGAAAGTATTGAAATTGTTAACAAGGAGTAACAAGAAGATGGATTACTGGCTAATGGTAGGCTACTTGGTAGTGTGGATGAGCAGAGGGATCTTGGTGTCCATGTACACAGATCTCTGAAAGTTGCCACCCAGGTAAATAGTGCTGTGAGGAAGGCATATGGTGTACTGGGCTTTATTGGTAGAGGAATTGAGTTCCGGAGTCCTGAGGTCATGTTGCAGTTGTATAAGACTCTGGTGCGGCCTCATCTGGAGTATTGTGTGCAGTTTTGGTCGCCATACTATAGGAAGGATGTGGAGGCATTGGAACGAGTGCAGAGGAGGTTTACCAGGATGTTGCCTGGCATGGTAGGAAGATCGTATGAGGAAAGGCTGAGGCACTTTGGCCTGTTTTCATTGGAGAAAAGAAGGTTTAGGGGAGATTTGATAGAGGTGTATAAGATGATTAGGGGTTTAGATAGAGTAGACACTGAGAACCTTTTACCGCTAATGTAGTCAGCTGTTACTAGGGGACACAGCTTTAAATTAAGGGGTGGTAGGTATAGGACAGACTTTAGGGGTAGATTCTTTACGCAGCGGGTTGTGAGTTCATGCAATGCCCTGCCAGTAGCAGTGGTGAACTCTCCCTCTTTATGGTCATTTAAGCAGGCATTGGATAGGCATATGGAAGTTATTGGGCTAGTGTAGGTTAGGTAGGATTTGGTCGGCGCAACATCAAGGGCCGAAGGGCCTGTACTGCGCTGTATTTTTCTATGTTCTATGTTCTATGTTAGTGTTGGATTCTGTTTCGCGGAGTGCTTTGTGATTTTGATAGTTACATCTCAATGTCTGTGGTGTACCTTTGACTTCCATGTGATATTCAAACCAAATGGACCTTTGTAGCTCAACTGGTAGCTCGGCTGATTTGTGACGCAGAATGATCCAAACAGAGGAGCTTCCTTTCTCACAACGGCTGGCCTTGCCATGAAGGACTCTTCTTTGCAATCCTTCAATCCACCCCCGATTTGTTGACTCTCAGGTTAATCCACCAATTGTCTACTTCACAGAATCCTCTAATCTATTAGAGGCACTTTCAACCTTTGACTCTGAACCATTAAAATACTCCGGTCATGTCAAATTCACGTCCTCAGCCCATACCCTTGAATAGTAAGTCACAAGTGTTTATCCAAGTATTCATTAAACGATTCGACGTTCGCCACCTACAACTTGCTTGTTGACAGGGCAATCCCGACCACCACTACAACTTGTACGAATTTTCTTTTAACTTCGCCACACCCTTCACCGCCCCCCCACCTCCAAATGCCGTTAAATGTCTGCCTCTCATCGTAAAATCCTGTCATCTTGCTTCTCCACCTGATGAACTAAAGCGAACAGATACTTCCTTTCTGGAAAGTGAGACCAGCCCAACGGCGAATGTTGGCAATCTGAAAAAGATACAAAACGTTGTGACGAACTCAGCAGGTCTGGCGTGATCTGAGGAGAGAGAAACAGATTTCTGGTTTCATGATGAATGGTTTTGAGAACTCAAACATAAACTGATTATTCCTCCATAGATGCCTACATGACCTGTAGAGCTACAGCAATCTCTGACTTTGGTTTAAACTTTCATCACAGTTCATTTCATAAAGTATTTTCGTCCACTTCCTCTCCAAAAGTCGATAATGTCGCATATTGACTCACTCTACCGCATCTTTCACCTTATAGCCTTCACATAAAACCTGCCAAGATCTATGCCTAACTTCATGTCATCACAGATATTTACAGGGGCATGGATAAAAGGTCAGTATGTCGGCCAATGTTAATTAAACAGCACTCTTCATGACAGACTAATCATTCTGGGATATGTTAAACAATGCCATCAAAACAATGCCGTTTGCAACAAAAACATGAAAAAATGCAGAAGTAAATATTTCTTAATTTGGTTCTGTGGATTATTCCATTAAAATGACACAGTTTACCATAATCATTACATGTGTCATATCATAGGCAGTCCTACATACGTCACTGTAGACATTTCAAGTTTAAAACAAGTGTAAACAATTAAATTGTAGTTCGTTTGTTTGGCTCATTTGAAGAATGAAACGCAGAGTTGATGTTAATCTGTCTGGATCCCAGATTGAGGGATGAACATGAACGTTAAATATCCATTAGTTTATCAGTGAGAAAAGCAGACGTAGCTCCTTCTGTCTTTCCATGTCTTATTGAAAGTGGATACTAAATTTCAAGTCAAACGAGAGATAGTGGGATACAGCAATCAATATTTCACAGCTCCAATAATGGAGAGAGATTGCTTCGAGTCTGGGTGAGTGAGTGAGCAAGGGAGATTTTGATCTGTCTCTCTGAAGAGGTAACATTGGAGGAAAAGTAATGGAGTATTAGCTGCGGCTGGCAGCTTCTTGAACAATAAGCTCATTTGGGGCTGGTGATATATGAAGCAAATTTGTGGATGCTTGGGATAATACAAAAGAAGTGGTCATGGAGATCGTTAATTTCCACATGATTTCGAAAACAAAAATTGAGAATGGTTTTAATAGCCTGCATGAAGAGTTCATGGGGAAATCTTGCGATATTTTCTTAGACCAATCTGTCATGAAAACATGACATCTTCATTGTATAACTTCCTTTTTGCCTTATGGAGCCACCAAGGAAAATGTTCTCCCCAGAGCAGTGGAGGTCATGAGTGATGAAAAAGATGAGCAAATGTCTGACATCGTTTTAATTGACTCCTTAACAGAAGCAATCATACAGAACAGAAAACGAAGCTAATGGCTTCACTCAACCCAATTTCTCAATTGATGCTCATAGCCTTCAATGTTACGAAATGCAATCCAAACACTTTTCAGTGTTTCCAGCCTCAACATTTACAAATATTTCAGTGCAGGAGACAGATAAAGTTCGGTCCGTTGGGTTCCCAGTGAGGAAATTGTGTAGATTACACTCCATATGCGAATTCTTCAGTGAAACGGGCGAATTTAAATTTGTGTGTAAGGGTCCAAGTGATGGGGCGAGATCATAGAAATGGATTAGATTACTTACTGTGTGGAAACAGCCCCTTCGGCCCAACAAGTCCACACCGACCCGCCGAAGGGCAACCCACCCATTCCCCTACGTTTACCCCTTCACCTAACACTACGGGCAATTTAGCATGGCCAATTCACATAACCTGCACATCTTTGGACAGTGGGAGGAAACCGGAGCCCCGGGGGAAACCCACACAGACACGGGGAGAATGTGCAAACTCCACAGAGTCAGTCGCCTGAGTCAGGAATTGAACTCAGGTCTCTGGCGCTGTGAGGCAGCAGTGCTAACTGCTGTGCCACCATGCCGCCCAC
Organism: Hemiscyllium ocellatum; assembly: GCF_020745735.1. Taxonomy (NCBI): domain Eukaryota; kingdom Metazoa; phylum Chordata; class Chondrichthyes; order Orectolobiformes; family Hemiscylliidae; genus Hemiscyllium; species Hemiscyllium ocellatum. The sequence goes on from NW_026867625.1 coordinate 309,530, forward strand.
TAAATAGAGAAAACCAACAGTGTAAAATAAGTCTATTCGGCCCATTGTGTCCATAGAGACCGTCCAAAGAGCATCTCACCCACACCCTCGCCCGACCATATTCCTCTCAGCCCGCATTACCCATGACTAACCCACCTAACCTGCATATCCATATATAGTATGTGCAATTTCACATAAGTAATTCACCTAATTTGCACATCTTTAAACTGTGGGAGAAAGCCAGAGCACTCAGAGTAAACCACGCAGACAAGGGGAAAATGTACGAACTCCACACAGGAATTTGTCCGACATTGGAATCGACCTGAGCACTGTGAGGCAGCAGTGCTATCTATTGTGTCTCTGTGTCACACTGACAGAGGTCAACAGCTCTAAAATTATATTATTTGCAGTTAATTCCCCGCGCCCCGCCGCCCCCACCACGATACATTTTCTCCTATTCTCGCTTGAACTCCCCTTCTCTAACATAAATTATCTGTTTCACTTTCTAGAATATCACATATTGAGATGAGGACTCTGCTACTGATTCTCGGGTTGCTGAGTAAGTAATTTGCATAAAAGTCAAACTTCATTGTGGTTTATTTAAATTTAAATTGAATGGAAGCAACAGCTCAACTGGTACCATTCATCCGTGATTTTATGGATATTCCTGCGATTTGCATGTTGCGAAGAACGATGCTTTTTTTGCAGTGTACACAGAACATAAAGGAAAATTTTAAAACTAAGTTGAATGGTAGGTCTTTGTAAAATCGACTTCCTCGTTCCCAATGGTGAGCTCATTCATATTGGACTGGTAAAGGATTAAACAGCCTTTTTGTTTCAAATGGGGAATATCTGGAATCAGTAGAGGCTGAAGTGACTGATTTTCTACCCACATTTCTTACCAAATTAGAGTGGCAACCACAGTTAGAACTGCCACTAAAGCCATCTGCTGATTATTGAATGGAACAAGTCACCAAATTCAGTTTGGAATCTTTCCATCACTATTTTAATTGATACTGTACCGAGACGGATTCATGTTGCTCCAGTGTACACACGATGCAGCATTCATATGATTCTAAATTCGTCTGTGAAATCTGCTATTAACCCTGCCAATAACATGGGGGAGAAATGAACCAGACCTCTCCAGTCTTTCATTGCAACATTCAGGCCCTCAAGCCCGTTTGAGCATTTAATAAGATTGTGGCTGATCTGTGATCATAGAAATCAATACTTCTTTCCTTTTAATTATTTGTTTCATTTCTACATAAGCCAAGAGAGGCTAGCCCACAGCATTGCTTATTATACAGCCACAGAGCTGTTTACTAATTACATACAGTGTGATTCATACATTCTGAACAGATTTGCGATTGTGAGACGTAACCTTCAAATTTGTAAGTGAAGAAGGCGATAAAAGCAGATGCATAATATTAACCGTTCAAGCAGAGAAATAAGTGAACGGTGCTTTCAGCTCTTCCTCTCACTCACACGTTCTGTGAAAGAGATTGCAGTAGTAGGAGAGCTCAACAGTGAGACTGATATGAGTACAGACCATGCCAAAGGGGTGGAGGGCTTGGGCAGGGTGTGAAGGAGTGAGGCTTGTGGGAAGTAATCACTGAGGTGAGTGTGATATTGTAACTGAGGGGATTAGAATATTATAACAGGGGTATCAGATTTAGTTACTATGTGAAATGTATTGAAGTGAATGACCAGAGTGGGAATGTAATAACTGAGTGGAGTGTGATATGAAGCCTGAGGTGAGTGGGATGTGTTGACTGAGGTTAGTCAGTTCGAATGAGTGAGATGGAATGGGATTTAGCCATTGTGCGGTTTGGGATACAGTGACCCAGGTAAATCGGAAGCAATGAATAAGAACCGTGGGTATCAGTAACTGAGGTTGGTGAGATTTAGCGACTGAAGGAAATGAGATACAGAAACTGAGGGACGTGGAATATAGAGAGTGTTGTGAGCATGGTATGGTGACTGAGGGGAATGACTGAGTGACCGAGCGATGAAGTGACTTATTGGAGTGAGATGCAGATACAGAGGGAATTAAGAAGTGGTGACGGAGGGAAGTGAATATAGTCACTGAGGGGAGTGGGTTGCACTAATTCCGAAGAGGGGAACGTAATTCCTGAGGATAGTGTCATGCTGTCACTGAGGGGAGTGGAATGCAGTCAATAACTGAATTCGTTGATCGTAATTGAGGCGTGAGAAATGCAGAGATTGTGATGAGTTGCGTTCTGTCAAAAATGGGACCATGATGTTGTGACTTTTCTGAGTGGAGTTTCGTGAACGGGGAAACAGGACACAACGAGTGAGAATGTGACATAGTGACTGAGGGGAATATATTGAAGTACTGAAATAATTGAGATGTAGTGACTTTGGAGAGTGGGATGCGTTGACTGAAGGTAACAACTGGTAGAAATGCGATACAGTGACTGAGGATAACTCCATGTTGCAACACAGAATAATATCACGCAGTGACCAAAAGGTGTGGAATGAAGTGTCTGATGGGAATGGATTGTATTAAGTCAGAGGGTCGGTGTGGACTTGTCGGGCTGAAGGTCCTAGTTCCGTACTGTAAGGAATCTAATCTAATCTAAGAAATGGAGAAATAAAAATGCCAGTTTTGGAGAATTAAACTTTCTGAACAACAAAATTCCAACCCAGAATACAACACACTGCACTTTCTGCACGCGCTGGGCGCTGATTACCGACCACACTGGGCTTCATTTCAAGTTTCAGGAGGGTGGGAGATCGCTTTGGAATTGCCTCGAGGACAAGAAACCGCGATGAAACCATTTCAGGCCGAGGGACTACCACGTACCACTAGAAGATCACCACGCTGATGCAGAAATTGAGGGGTTTGGAGTGTACTGAGTTAGAGCATGGAGGGTGCAATGACTGAGGGGAGTGGAATGATGTGCCTGAGGTATGCTGACTTCCCTGAATAAAGAGACGGAGCTGGTGTGACTGAGCTGGGTTTGGTGCTGTGTCGGAGTGGATTATGAGTGCATTGACTGAGGAAAGTGCCGTAAAGTGACGAAGGGGAATATGATGCGGCTTGGCATTTGGGTGTAATGATAGAGGTGACTGAGATTCCATAACTGAGGGAAGGGGATGTGGTTTTTGAGATGTGTGTGATGCAATGAATGAGGACGCGGTACCGAATGCAGTGACTGAGGTGAGTAGAAGGCAGTGACTGAGGTGAGTGTGATAAAGTGACTGAGGGGAGAGAGATGGGGAGTGTGAGGGCGTGACGTGTGACTGATGGCAGTGTCTTCCAATTACACATAAAAGTGAGAGAAGGTGAGTACCAGAGGTCAGGTAAATTAACTGAATTGTGTGGCTCGTCTTGACGGTTATATATTATTGGGCTTTTCTCCTTTTGAAATGTCGATCACATCATATCCTAACTAACTTAATCATAGAGTTGGACAGCATAGAAACAGACTCATTGATCCAATCCGTCCATGCTGATCAGATATCCTCATCGAGTCTAATTTGCCATCACTAGTCCAATATCCCTCTTAACGTTTCCTAATAACATTGCCATCCAGATACCTTTTAAAAGTTACAATTGCATTAGCCTCCGCCAATTCCTCTGGCAAATGCATCCATGCACCCACCATTCTCTGCATGAAAACGTTACCCTTTAGATCCCTTGTAGATTTTTTCGCCTCCAGACTCCGACGTACCAAGGAAAATATCTTAGTTTATTTACCCTAACCATGAACCACATCAATTTTTAACCTCTACATAGTCACCCCTCAGCCGCGGATGCACCAGGGAGAACAGCATCAGCTTATTCAGCCTTTCCTTTTAGCTCATAACCTCCAACCCTGGCAACATGCTTGCAAATCTTTTCTGAATCGGTTAAAATTTCCAAATATCCTATCGCTAGGACATAGACCAGAATTGCATAAAATATTCCAAAAGTGGCCTAACTAAAGTCCTGTACAGCCACATCACGACCTCCCAACTGCAGTACTCAATGCTCTGTCCAATAAAGGAAAGCTTACCAAATGTCTTGTTCACCATCCTATCTACCGGTGACTCCACTTTCAAGGAGCTATGAACTGCACTCCACGGTCTCTTCGGTCAGCAACACTCCATAGAACGTGACCATTAAGTGTATAAGTCTTGCTCTAATTCGCTTTTCTGAAAAGCATCACCTCGCATTTATCTAAACTAATCTCCATGTGACACTCCTCAGCCCATTGGCCCATCTGACTAAGATCCAGTTGTGCTCTGAGGTAACCTCCTTCGTGCACCACGACAGCTCCAATTTTGGTGTCGTCTGCAAATGTATTCAGCATACCCCCAATGCTCACATCCAAATCATTTGTATCAGTGACCAAAAGCAGTGGAAAGATCACCCCTTCTTGTGGCACACCGCTGTTCACAGGTCTCCAGTTTGAAAAGCAATCTTCCACTAACACCCTCTGTCTTCTATCTTCAAGCCATTTCGGTATTCAACTGGCTAGTTCTCCCTGCATTCCATGAGATTTATCCTTGTTAACCAGTCGACCATGAGGATATATTTTAAATGCCTTACTGCAGCCCATGTAAAGCATATCCGCTGCTGGGCCTTCCTCAATGCTCTTTGTTACTTCTGATCAAGTAAACTGCATACATTTCAATGCAAGAGGCCCAATGTTGAAGGTAGATGTAGTGAGAACATGGTTTGGGACACGAGACTGGGATATGATAGCAATTTCTGAGACTTGGCTGAGAGATGGATAGGACTGGCACCTTAATTTTCGAGGATGCAAATGCTATAGAAAGCATAAAAAGGGGGAAAGAGATGAGGAAGAGCAGCGTTTTTAATAAGAGATAGCATAATGGCTGAACTTTAGAAGGGAATTCTTATGAATGCATCCAGGGAAGTTATTTTGTTGGTACTGCGAAATAGAACAAGGATGAACACCTTACTGAGATTGTATTTTCGATCCCACCTTACACTCAACGTGAAATTGCGATGCAAATTTGTAAGGAGATCTCAGTTATCTGTAAGAAAAAATAGGGTAGTATTGGTAGAGGGCTTTAATTTGACTGAGAATGCCAGAGTGTTCAGGTTTTAGATGGAGTCGACGAGGTTGGTACTGGAAAAACACAGCCAGTCAGGCAGCATTGGAGTAGCAGGAGAATCGACGTTTCAGGCATACATCCTACATCAGGACTTATGCCTGAAACGTCGATTCTCCTGCTCTTCAGTTGCTGCCTGACCGACCGTGCTTTTCCAGCGCCACATTTTCGACTCTAATCTCCAACATCTGCGGTCCTCAATTTCTCGAGGGTTGGGATTCAGTATGTCGACGTACCTATTAAATAAGCAGCAAAACGTGACCTACTCTTTGGAAATAAGGCAGGGCAGGTGACCGAAATGTCATTGGGGCAGCACTTTGGGGCCAGCGACCATTATTGTTTTAGTTTTAAAATATTGGTGGAAAGTGATATACCAAATCTTAAAGTTGGAGATCTCAATTGGAGGAAGGCCGTTTTTGACGCTATCGGCAAGAGCTTCCAAAATTTGATTGGACCAGATGTTCACAGGTAACTGTACAGCTGGAAAATGGCAAACCTTCAGAAATGAGAGAACGACAGTCCAGAGACAGAATATTACACGTAGGGTGAAAAGCAAGGCCGGTAGCTGTAGGGAATGCTGGGGGACCAGAGAAATTAAGGTTTTGGATAAGAAACGAAAGAAAGCTAATGTAGGGTATAGACAGCAGAGATCGAGTGAATCCTTAGAATATAAAGGCAGGAGGAGGACACTTAAGATGGAAATCAGGAGGACAAGAAGGCGGCATTAGATAGCGTTGGCAAACGGGGTGAATGAGAATCCAAAGGGATTTTGTAACTATACTGAGGATAAAAAGGTAGGAGAAAGTGAGGACAGCAGATGCTGGAGTACCAGAGTTGAAAAATGTGGTGCTGGAAAAAACACAGCAGGCCAGGCAGCATCCGAGGAGCAGGAGAATCGACGTTTCGGTATACGCCCATCTTCAGGAATGAAGCTGGTGTGCCAAGCGGACTGAGATAAAAGGCAGTGGGGAGGGAATTTAGGGGAGGGGAGCTGGGAATACGATAGGTGGAAGGAGGTGAGGGTGAGGGTGCTAAACCGGAGACGGAGTGGGGGCGAAGAGGTCGGGAAGAAGATTGCTGGTCAAGAGGGCTGTGCTGAGTCCGAGGGTTGGGACTGATTTAAAGTGGGGGGAGGGGAAATGAGGAAGCTGGAGAAATCTACCTTCATCCCGTGTGGTTGGAGGCTTCCTAGCGGAGGATGAGGCGTTCTTCCTCCAGGCGTCGTGTGGCCAGGGTCTGGCGATGGAGGAGGCCAAGGACCTGCATGTCATTGGCGGAGTGGTAGGGGGAGTTAAAATTTTCACCCACAGGGCGGTTGGGTTGGTTGGTGCAGTTGTCCGAGAGGTGATCCCTGAAACATTGGGGAGACAGGCCGCCTACTTGCGAAATGTTTCAGGAAACACCTCTGGGACACCCGCACAAAACAACCCAAACGCCCCGTGGCTGAACACTTTAACTCCCCCTCCCATTCCGCCAATGACATGCAGGTCCTTGGCTTTCTCCATCGCCAGACCCTGGCCACACGACACCTGGAGGAAGAACGCCTCATCTTCCACCCAGGAACCCTCCAACCACACGGGATGAATGCAGATTTCTCCAGCTTCCTCATTTCTCCTCCCCCCACTTTATCTCAGTCCCAACCCTTAGATTCAGCACATCCCTCTTGACCTGCAATCTTCTTCCTGACCTTTCCACCCCCCACCCCTCTCCGGCTTAACACCCTCACCCTCACCTCCTTCCACCTATCGTACTCCCAGCGCCCCTCCCCAAATTCCCTCCCCCCTACCTTTTATCTCAGCCTGCTTGGCACACCAGCCTTTTTCCTGAAGAAGGGATTATGCCCGAAACGTCGATTCTCCTGCCCCTCGGATGCTGCCTAGCCTGCTGTGTTTTTCCAGCACCACACCTTTCAACTCTGAGGACAAAAAGGTAACCAGGGAGACAATACGGTACCTCAACGATCAGCAAGGCAACCTATGTGTGGAGCCACATGAGATGGGATAGAAGAAACGAGTATTTTGCATCAGTGTTTTCTGTGAAGAAGGACAGGTAAGATACAGAATGTGTCGAAAACATTGTGATATTTTGAAAAATATCCATATTACAGAAGAGGAGATGCTGGATCTCTTAAACTTGGATGAATCTGTTTCAGTACTTTGCGGCAGTGCTGTTTTGAATTCAAACAACTATTGCGTCAAACTAAATTTGTTCTTGTTTCTTAATTTCTTCTTTCATCATCCACCTTTCCAGCTTGACCTCTCGTTCTCAGTTCTCCATTCTCTGAGACCAGTTCATTCAGTCCTATACTTTCCAGATGCATTGGAATATCGCTTTTTATGATCAAATCTCTATACCTTAATTCTGTTCACTTGCTTGGGAACTGGTTTTCCAGAGGACACAGTGATGTTTCTTCTTTCCAGGTCGCTATGGAAAATTGATATTGCAGTTATGGATGTGTGAATGTATTTGCAGCTCGCTTTGTGAAATTGGTGATAATTTCCACAATCGTGTTAAAGCATCTTTCTATCATATAGAACTCTCGACAGCAGAGACTGACCCGTGTGTAAATCACACAGTACTAAATGATGCTTGGAGGAGCATTGATTGCACTCATAATGAAGATTCCCATGAGGAGAAGAGCGATAATGAACTCGAGAATGGATGGTACAGGTTTAAGAGGTAACAGGGAAAGCGTAATCTACGTTCCATAATCTATCAATACAATATTAGGAGTGTGTTACAGCAGAGTAAAAGTGTGTAATATCATGTGCTTTAGATTTGGACAAGGATGTGGAAACACATGGGAGAGTAAACTAGAGCAGCCAGAGAAAACCAATGCCAATGCGGAAAGTATAAGCAAATTTCATACAGACGTTCCTCCGAGACTGAAACTGAACGTAGAACCCTGGCGATTTGAGACAGCAGTGCTAACCACTGAGCTCCCGTGTCACTAATGCTGCTGATTTGCATATGGTGGTAGTGGGTGGGGGTGGGTTGGGGGTGTAGAGAGGTGATGATTTTGTCATTTAGACAAATCAGTGGCAGATGGGAAATAATTCTAGTAAGGGCAAGGTGATTCAAACTGGAAAAAGAAACATGTCAAACGAATGCTCAATGCCAAGAAAGTAGGGAGCTTGTAGGGGAAAAAAGGTACTTGTGATGATCCTGCACATATCGCTGAAAGTGGCAAGAGAGTGCAATGGGACTTTTAATGAGGTGTGCATAATTCTTGGCTTTTTCAGTCCAGGCATAAATTATAAGAGCAAGGAGAACAAGTTGGAGGAGTGCAGAACTTTGGTTATTCACAGCGGCAGTATTGTGTGATGCTCTGGTTGCATTGCATTGGATAGGGTGCAAAGGAGGTTCACCAGGTTGTTGCCTATAATGCAGCATTTCAGCAATGAAACAAAAAGCTGCATATGTGTGGCTATTTCTTTGAAGCAGAGAACTTTGAAAGAAGACTTGATGGAAGTGTACAATACTATGAGGAAAATTGTCAAGAGTTTCCAGAAAATGTTTGCACTGATAACCACGGGGAACCATCCCCCTCCAACCTCCGTCCCCACCAGTCGAAATAAGAACAAGGTGGCACAATTTTTAAGTAGTTTTGATTGAAATAGAGAAAGAACCATTTCAGCAAACGGGTGAACGGTGGTGCTTCCATCAGTACTTAAAATGTCAGAACATACAAGGCAATGAGCCGAGTGTGGGATTGAATGAGTCGAGTCATTCGTGTTTTTCTGGCAGTAAAGACTCAATCGCCTGAATTACTCTTCTGGCCTGCTTTATTCCCCGAACCTACAGTTCTATGAACTGGAGAAATAATCATCATAAGACTGGCAAGAAAACATCCAGTCTGGAATTTAGCATAAACATGTTTGCTCAGACAATGAAAGCAAATAAGGTGCAAAAGTTTAAAGTTGGCCATTATAGAAGGAAGGACATCAGAACAGAGTACAAGAATGTTGTGAATCTTTGGAAATGTTTACCCAAAGAATAATAGGGTGCTGGTGTTTATTTAAACTGAGATGACAAATTTCTAATCATGCCGAAATTCAAAGATCATGGAAAAAGGCAAGTAAGTGTAAGTAGCCAGGATTGTAGTGAGAGGCGGAGCTCGCGAAGGGTCCAAATGGCTGATTGTTGTTCTTCATGTTTTTAATGTCCTGCCACTTTAATAACTCACTTCATAAAATATGGGCCAGGAAAATCACACCTGATTTCCCAATAAAGGAGGAAAGTTGGATTTAAGCATGAGGTAGAAATCAAGAGGAGGTGTGGACTGATCGGAGAGATAGAATTTAGAACATAGAACATTACAGCGCAGGACAGGCCCTTCGGCCCTCGATGTTGCACTGCCCTTTGAAACAAATCTGAATCTCATCCAACCTATACTATTCCGTTCTTATCTGTACTTCTATCTAAAGACCATTTAAATGCCCTTAAAATGGAGAGTCAACTACTGTTCCAACCAGTGCATTCCACCTCTGACTATTCTCTGAGTAAAGAAACTAGCTCTGACATCTGTCCTATATCTGTCACACCTGAGTTTATAACTATGTCCCCTCACGCTAGTCATTGCCATGAATGGCAATACGAGGAGACTTATGTAGAATGCAACTGCCAGTTTATTATTGCTGCATGAATATCTAGTAAATGTTGATAATGTGGTTTGGAAGTACATGTCATGATATGGAATGGAGACAGAAGATAAAGTGTCAGCTCTTCAGAGAGAAGAGCAAGTTGAATGTGGCCATTGTGAGAAACCGTTGAACACTGTGTCCATTCCTCTCGAATGGGACAGTCAATTAACAACTGTGATGAGTTCGCTCTTTCTCCTTTGTTCAGTTCCGGTGGATTGAAAATGCCAGAGACTGCTGTTCCAGCACATCATTGCTCCACAGAAGCTCCAGGCTGGTTAAATGGTACGTTCACTCTTTCCACAGAACATGTATTCGCATTCGTTGCCCCGAAAAGCAAGATAATCAAATTGTGAACTCGTTATTGCAGGTACTCATCCCACCGAGTCCCAAGGAAAAACGGATGGCACAGTATGTTTCAACTGGAAAGGCAACATCTGCCGTTGGACCGAACAGATAACGATTCAAAACTGTTCCAAATACTTTGTGTATTTTTTGAAGGAAACAAAGGAAAGTCTCGCTTACTGCACAGGTACAATTCTGTTATGTTATAGAATGACTCAAAATGAAGTGTCCCTTTAACATCAAAATCACATCAAAGAATTCACATACATTCTGCTTCGTAAATAAACAATGCAAAGGGTTACAGCAAAGCAAACTGAGCATTCCTTTCACAGCTCTTCTTCAGTTTGATGTCTGAAGGCACACCATATTTCCAGTTGCTTGATAGCTAGGTGCAGGAATGAACCACAGAGCGACGGCAGTTGAAGCAGGGATCGCACTCATGTTGCTCATCCCTGACCTATAAGCTTTTGGACTTCAAACATTCTGCAGGAATCTGAACACATATTCACAGCCGCCGGAGTAGAAGGGAGGGAGATGTTGGAATGCACTGAAAGCGATGGGGGCTTGGAGCCAAGTGGAAAATAGTGCTGCAGAATGTTGATGAATGTTACCCATATATGCTTCCAGGAGAGATTGAATAAAGCCCCATTTTTGGATTTTAACTAAATTATAATCCCACATAATTGATAGCAAGTTGCTGACATAGCCGGAAAATTTGAGTACAATGTGACAAAATATGGGGACTATCCACAGTGCGCCGATTGGTAACATGTGGTGTCCCACAAACACCTGCAATAGGTCTTAATTATTCACATCATTTCTTAACAACTTGGATGTTGCATCGACAGGATCGCATCCGAGTTTTCTCATGACATAAAGTTACACAGAATAATATACAGTTTGGAACATTGCATAGAGTTGCAAAGGATTTCAAAAGACTAAATAAATGGGAATAACTGTGGCAGATTGACTTCAATACAAGAAAGTGTGTGTTTATCTAATTTGGATCGGAAATGATCAATCAGGGTTCTTTCTGACCAATATAAAGATAAATATAATGGATGTACAGAGTGACTCAAGGGATCAGTTACTTGGCCCTTGAAAATATCACAAATGAGTTCAGAAAATAACTTAGAAAGATAATGCAATACTACCTTTATATCTATATGATTAGAGTATAAATATTCTTGCAGCTATACAAAACCCTAGTTAGACCACTCTGACAGTAATGTGAGAAGATCTGGGATTCACGTCTTTGATAAAGTATACTGCCCTTGGAGGGATAATGATGTAGGGTTAATGGAGTGACACATAAACTTCAGTGATTACATTTCTGGACTGAATCGAGAAATGAGGTCTATTACTCTGATCGGAGTCCTCAAGATATGAACAGAAGAAAAAAGATATAAACTATTCCCATTGTAAATTCTAGAAATAAGGAGCACATTCTCAGAATTTGGATTGACGGTTCTGGAGAAAAGTTAGGAAGCACTTCCAGTCACTAACCAGGTGGTAGATGTTTGGAAACATTTTCCGTAAATGCCATGATATGCTGGATCAGTGTTTCTTATTAAATTTGAGACAATGTTTCTTCGTGCATGCGTGAAGTAAAGGATGAAGGAATTTGGGCTAATGGCTGGTCGATGAGTTTCATGAGGCTGGGAGATCACTCTGGAATTGTCTCGAGCTCAGGAAAGGCTGAGGCCTTTTTAGGCCGAGGGACTATCATGTACCACAAGAAGACCACCACGCTGATGCAGAAATTGAGAGATGTAGAGTGCACTAAGTTAGGGCAGTGAGGATGCAGTGACTGAGGGGAGTGGAATCACAAACCTGACGTATGCCATCTTCATTGGATAAAGAGAGAGAGATGCTGTGACTGAGCCGAGTGGGTACTGTGTCAGAGTGGATTACGAATTCACTGACTGAGAAGAGTGTATTGACATGATGTAGGGAATGGGATGCGTCATGGCATTTAGGTGCAGTGACTGAGGTGACTGTGATTCTGAAACTGAAGAGAGGGGTATGTAGCTATTAAGATGTGTGAGATGGAATGAATGATGACACGGTCACTAATGCAGTAACTGAAGTGAGTAGAATGCAGTGACTTAGGTGAGTGTGACATATTAACTGAAGTGAGTGAGATGTGATGATTGAGGGATTTGAGATATAATGATTCAGGTGAGTGTGACATAGTGACTGAGGGGAGGGAGATGTGGTGTGTGATGCCATGAGGTATTGTGACTAATGGTAATGTATTCTGATAACAAAGTAAAGCCAGAGAAGGTGAGTACCAGAGGTGAGATGAAGTAACTGAATGGTGTGACTCACAGTGACCGTATATTTTATTGAGCTTTTCTCCTTTTCAAATGTCTATCACATCATATCCAAAATAATGTAGTCACAAAGTCATAGAGTTCCACAGCATGGAAACAGATTCTTTGGTCCAATTCATCCATACGGTCCAGATAGGCTAACCTAATCTAATCTCATTTGCCAGCACTTGGTCCATATCCCGCTTAACATGTCCTATTCATTTTTCCATCCAGATATCTTTTAAAAGTTGTAATTGTATTAGCCTCCACCACGTCCCCGGCAACTCATTGCATACGCCCCCTACCCGCTGCATGACAAAGTTATCCTTGAGATCCCTTGTAAATGTTTTTCTCTCTCACTCGAAACGTATGTCCTCTAGTTCCAGACTCCACCATCTCAGGGAAAATATCTTGTCTATTTATCCTAACCATACATCTCATCAATTTCAAACCTCTACATGGTCACTCCTCAGCGTCGGATGCACCAGGAAAAACAGCCTCAGCTTATTCAGCCTTTTACTGTAGCTCAAATCCTCCAACACTGGCAACATCGTTGCAAATCTTGTCTGAATCCTTTCAAGTTTCCCAATATCCTTCCACTAGGAGGTAGATCAGAGTTGCATAAAATATTCCAAAAGTGGCCGAACTAATGTCCTGTGCAGCTGCATCATGACCTCCCCACTCCTGAACGCAATGCTCGGTCCAAAAAAGGACAGCAAACCAAATGCCTTCTGCAATATCCTGTCTCCCTGCAACTCCACTTTCAAGGAACTATGAACCTGCACTCCAACGTCTCATTGTTCATCGACACGCTGGAGGACCTTACCACTAGATGAATACGTCCTTCTCTGATTTGCCTTTCTGAAATACAGCACCTCACGTTTATCTAAATTAAACTCCATCTGTCACTCCTCATTTGTACTCTAAGGTAGCCATCTCCATTGTCCTGCAAACTTAATAACGATACCTCCTATGTTCACATCGAAATAATTTATACAAGTAACCAAAAGCAGTGGACCCATCACCCCTCCTTGTAGCATACAACTGGTCCCAATCCTCCAGTTTGAAAAGCAACCCTCCACCAACACCCTCCATGTTCTACTAGCAAGCCAGTTCCATATCCAAATGGCCAGTTCTCCCTGCATTCCATGAGATCTAATCTCGCTAACCTGTTGATGATGAGGGTAATTCTCAAACGCCGTAATGCAGTCCATATAGTTCACATGCACTACTCTGCCTTCATCAATTTTTTTTTCCCCTCTGATAAATCAACCTGCATTTATTTCAATGTACGATGCCCAACATTGAAATGTAGTTATTGAAAGCTGTTGCTTGACATGACCCTGTTGTGCGATGACATACAGCATGGATCAGCACTGACTCTTTGATTGTTTATGATGTCTTTTTAAAAAATATTCGAATCCCTACAGTTTGCAAACATTCCATTCGAGTCCACACTGACACTACAAAGAGTATCACACCCAGACCATATTCCTGTAAACTGGCATTTCCCATTGCTAACCCAACACTCCTGAATACTCTGAAGCAAGTTAACAAGAGCAATCTACTTAAAAGGCACATCATTAGACCGTGGGAGTAAACCAGAGCACCCAGAGGAAACCCACGCAGTTATGGGAAGAATGAGCAGACTTCACCAGACAGGCCTCCGAGGCTGAAACAGAACGCGAGTCCCTGGTGCTAACCACTGAGCCACCGTGCCACTGATTTTGTTATAGTAGTTGAGGAGTGGGGGTAATGGTTGCATTTCGTCACGTGGAAGCGTCAGTGGCATATTGGAGATAACTCTGAGAAGCGCAAGAATATTCAAATTGGTTAAAAAATGGACAATATCAAACGAATACTTAATTTCAAGAAAAGAGAGAACTCGGAGAAATAGAGAGACTTGTGGCGCTCTAAGCAGGTCGCTAAAAGTGGAAAGCGAAAGCATTGGGATATTTAAGGAGGTATACAAAATTCTTGCCTTTTTAAATCCTGGCATAGATTATAAGAGCAAGGGCTTCACATTGGAGAAGTGCAGGACTTTGGTTAGTCACAACAGGGATATTGCAAGACGTTCTGGTTACCACACTTAAAATGCGATGTGATTGTGTTGGATACCCTATCCAAAGGAGATTCACGTGCTTGTTGCCTATGGTGCAGCATCTTAGCAATGAATAAAAGCTGCATATTTTTGGCTATTTGTTTGAAGCAGGGAAATTTGAAAGAAGACCTGATAGAGGTCCAAAAGATTATGAGGAAAATTGTCAAGAGTTTCGAGAAAGTATTTGTGCTGATATTCATGGGAAACCTTCCCCCTCCCACCTCCGTCTCCACCAGTCGAAATAATAATGAGATGTCATAATTTTAAAGTGGCTTTGATTGAATCCGAGGAAGAACCATTTCACCAAGATGGTGGATGGTGGTGCTTGCATGAAAACTTACAATGCTATAACATTCACTGCTATGAGCCGAGTGTGGGATAGGACGAGTGTAGTCATTGGTGTATTGTGGCAATACAGACTCAATGGCCCGATGGACCCTTCTGGGCTTCTTTATTCCCTGATTATATGGTTCTATCTTATAATCATAAGATTAGTAAGAACAAATCCAGCTTGGAATTTAGCAGAATGATCTTTGCTGTGACAGTGGGAGCACTGGTTGCAAATGGATTCGAAGGTGTGAAAATGGAAAGTTGCTCATTTTAGAAGCTAGGATAACAGAACAAAGTACGAGAATCTTGTGCAACTTTGAAAATTCTTGCTCAAGGAATTATAGGGTGCTTGTGTTTATTTCAAACTTAGATTACAGATTCCTCATCATGAGAGAAGGCAAGGATCATGGGAAAAAACAAGTCAGTGGAAATATCAGATCAGCTAAGATTGTAGTGAATGGAAGAGATAGCAAAGGGTACAAATGGCTGATTGCTGCTCTTCATTTTTAATGGTCCTAACATTTTAATGTCTCACTAAATAAGATACGGCTCAGGAGAAAAAATCATTCCAACAAAAAGAGGGAAGCTGCATTTAAGCATGTAGCAGAAATAAAGAGGCGGTGTGGACTGTTCGGAGAGATAGAATATAGAACTTAGAACATAGAAGATTGCAGTGCACTACAGACCCTTCAGCCCTTGATGTGGCGCAGACCTGTGAAACCAGTCTGAAGCCCATATAACCTACACTAGGTTATCTCTTGCGCATGCCTATCCAACGATCACTGAAATTCCCTTAAAGTTGGCGAATCTGCTACTTTTGCAGGCAGTGCGTTTCAAGCTCCAACTACTCCTGACCGTAATGTGAGGAGATCTGGGATTCACGTCTCTGTAAATGTGTACTGTCCTTGGAGGGATCCTGATGTAGGTTATAGGTTGTAGGAATAACACATGGACTTCGGGAGTGAATGGACAAATTAGGCCTGTTTCTCTGATCAGTGTCTTCAAATATGAACAGAAGAAAGAAAATAAATAAATATCATTTATCTCCACTGGAGATTATAGAAATAGGGAGCGTAGTCTCAGAATTGGGACTAAACAGTTCTGGCGAAATGTTAGGAAGCACTTCCAGGCTGAAGGGCTGGTAGATTATTAAAATAATCTTTTTCATAAACAGCAGTATATGCTGGATCAATGTTTCTTTTTAAACCGGAGACAGCTTTTCTTCCGTGTCTGAATGATGTAAAGGATGAAGAAAATTGAACAAATGGCTGTTCGATGGATTTATTCCTCGGATCAGCCATGAGTTTATTGTGGGCAATTCACAAGAAAATACCTTTAATTCGGTTACTTAGTACGAAATCTTGCAGACAATCAAATACTGAAACATCAGTTCAGAATTTATTCCACGTAATACCAAATATCAGACCTCACAAGTAAGTAAGCACAAGCCTGCGACCCAACTTCTCTGTTAACTGATTAATGTTAGGACAGGACCTCAACCAACTGACATTTCCAGGATTCGCTGCTCCTTTAGGTTTTCATATTTTGGTCTCAGAAGTGACGAACTGATGAGCTTTTTGTTTTAAAGTCCTTTCATCGAAATTACTGCATATCTGCAAAGTTTCTCCGTATAAAAAGTTTTTTCGTTGTTTCTTGTTACATTTGGCCTTGACTACCTGTTAGCAGGCACAGTTATCCAGTAATTAACTCCTTAAAGTAGGATTTATGAAATGTTATACGGATTGACTGTCAGCATTGACTGCCTGCAGGTTGCGCGCTTTTTGAGCGAAAACACAATGTATTTGCAGACACATTGCATTTTTGCTGAAAAATCACAGGACCTGCAGGCAAGAGAAAGTGGGCACTGCAGATGCTGGAGATCAGAGTCGAGAGTGACGTTTTGGAAATGCACAGTAGGTCAGGTAGCATCTGAGGAGCAGGAGAATCGATGTTTCGTGCATAAGGCTTCCCCAGGAATGTAGTTTGGGGTGGGAGTCTGAGAGATAAACAGGGGGAGGGTCGGCCTGGGGAGAGGTAGCAGGGATTGTGGCAGGTGGGTGAACGTGGAAGTGTGACTGAGAGGTCAGGGAGGAAGCGGGAGCAGATAGGTAGGAAGGAAGATGGACAGATCAAGAGGGCGGTGCTGGGTTGGAGGTTTGGGACTGCGTTAAGTGAGGAGAGGGGAAAGGAGGAAAATGGTGAAATCTACATTGATCCCGTGCAGTTGCAGTGTCACAAAGTGGAAGAGGAGTCATTCTGCTTTCAGGTGTCAGATGGTTAGGCTTTGGTGATGGAGAAGTCTGAGGACCTGCAGTCCTTGGCGGATTGGGAGGGGAAGTTAGAGTATTCAACGACGGGGAAGTGGAGTTGCTTCGTGTGGGTGTCACAGAGATGTTCTCTGAAACGTTCTGCAAGTGGGTGCAGGGTTTGCACTTCACAAGGTCTCCCCACCCTCCCCCCTCACTTCCATCCAAAGCCTTGAAGGATCCTTACACATCTGTCAGAATTGTATGTGTCCTTCCACACACGTCATCTACTGTATCCGTTACAGACAATGTTGTTGACTTTCCACTGAGGAGAGAGGAGGCCAATTTGCGGATCATTTCAGGGAACATCTCTAGGTCACCCGCACTAACCAACCTCACCAACCCGTCGCTGAACACTTTAACTCTACCACCCACTCCACCACAGAAATGTAAGTGCTGGGACTCCTCTATCACCAAACCCTCACCACTCGACGTCTCATCTTCCCCCTTGAGACACAGCAACCAAACTGGATCAATGTGGACATCATCAGTTTCCTTGTTTTCCCTCCCCACCTTATCCCAGCCCCAAACTTCCAACACAGCACTGCCGCCTTGACATGTCCACGTTCCTTCCCACCTGCATGCTTTACCCTCCTCTCCGACTATTACTTTCACTCACAACTTCATCTCCCTGACACTTTCTCATCTATCTTCCTCCCAGCCCCACTTCCCTGTTATTTACCTCTCATCACTCCCAGCCCACAAGCCTCATTCATGATGAAGGGCTTATGGTCGAAATGGCGATTCTCTTGCTGATTGGATGCTGCCTGACCTGCTGTACGTTTCCAGCACCACACTCACAGCTTGCAGGCAGTCAATCCATGTATCAGTTTATCAATTCCTACTTTAGAAATAGAACGTCTGACTCAAGAGTGTGACAGAGACATACTCTAACCTCGGACCTTTAATATATTCTCTGAGCTGAGATGTCACATTTTCTTTCGATAAAACATTAGATTATCTCGAGAATATGACTTAATAGAAGTTCTAGGACTTATACGTTAACGAACTGAACCAATCAAAGATGAAGATTGGAACATCAATCTAGGTTTGCTCAATATAACGTTTTACTTGTATGACACTACGATCTTTTGCTGTAAATTCTGTGTCTTATGATCCTGCCCCACTATTTTCCTGACAAAGGAGCAGCGCTTTGAAAGCTGGTGCTTTGAAGTAAACCTTTTGGACTATGATTCTGGTACTGTGTGATTTTAACTTTGTCCATTCCTGTCCTACAGTGGCAGCTCCACATCATCTGTTGCAACTGTACACAATTATGAGGGGCAATTCCAGAAGTGGAATGTAAATCAGCTGTACTCTTGGTTTGACGGCTCAAAAGCAAAGGGGCAGACTCTTTAATGTTGAAGTGCAGGAGGTTTCACGGGAACTTCACACATCGTCTCGTGTAGATGGTGTCTGAAATGGACTGTCTGGGAAAGTATTGCAAATTGGTCAACTCACGACTTTCATAAGTTCCTTCGATGAGCATTCGTGGCGTCATTGAACTCAATGCTTTGATCTATTCGTGGGAAATGGGATCAGTGTTTTTTTTTCTTTGCAATGCAATTTCACAGACTGAGGGGCCTCTTTGATGCTGAACTATTTTATGATTCTGTGATTCAGAGAAAACAAATGTTTCTCTTGTTTTGTAACAATGCTGAATATCACTATTAAACATTTTTGTCACACAGTTGCAGAATCTGAGGACACTGACCCGTGTGTGTCTCACAACGTGTTAGTACAGCCCTGGAGAAGTTTGAGTTGCACTGAGACTGCACGGACTGATGACGCAAAATGTGATGTGCACCTTAAACATGGATGGTATCGATTCAAAAGGTAATACAGATTTCTACCTGGCAATAATCCATTAAAGATGGATAATGTGCTTTTCATCATGAGACTAACTTTGTTTGACTGCATGGACGGGAACTGGGTGAAGTCGGAACCATCAGGTGGAAAAATAACTGATTAAACATTGTGACAGGATGGCCTCTAAGAAGGATTTGTTCCAACTTGCTTCTCGAGGAAACAAGTGTCGTGAACGTTACCACGATAATCTACTCCATGTAAAGATGAATCAATAGTTTTGGTTATTTCGTAAAAGTGGACAAAAGAAGCATGAGCATGAGAGTCTGGCTCACACAGTAATAGTGTTTTAGTTTTTGTTGTCAGTTGTTGGAGTTGGGCTTTTCGGAATTGGAACTGAAGACACAATCCTCTCTCTGCTGCAAAAACAAAAAAGAGTGAGTTCTCATTCTGCTGCTATATGTGCGCTTTGTCCTGCACTGGAGAAAATCACAAACACGGGAAGTCCGCTTCCTGACTTTGCTTTTTTGTCAAGGATGTGTTTCTGAAATAGTACTCCGTTGGAACAGTTGATGAGTCATCGTTAATATATAATTATTTTCTCAAGTATTTAGATAGAATTAAAGTCATGCCAACTTTTTTGTATTTTAACTCTGGCGTGGGGAAAAAATGTATTTTGCTCAAACCATTAGTTTGACCAATATAATCATAGAACATCGAACATAGAACATAACGCAATACAGCACAGAACTAGTCCTTCGGCCCACGATGTTGTGCCGAACATTTCTCCTAGCTTAAGCCTCTATCCATGTACCTATCGAATTGCCACTTAAAGGTCACCAATGATTCTGACTCTGCCATTCCCACAGGCAGCGCATTCCATGCCCCCACCACTGTCTGGGTAAAAAACCTACCCCGGACATCCCCCCATTACCTTCCACCCTTCACCCTAAATTTATGTCCCCTTGTAACACTCTGTTGTACCCGGGGGAAAAGTCTCTGACTGTCTACTCTATCTAATCCCCTGATCATCTCATAAACCTCGATCAAGTCACCCCTCATCCTTCGCCGTTCCAATGAGAAAAGGCCTAGCACTCTCACCCTATCCTCTTACGATCTATTCTCCATTCCAGGTAACATCCTGGTAAATCTCCTCTGCACCCTTTCCAAATCTTCCACATCTGTCCTAAAATGAGGCGACCAGAACTGCACACAGTACTCCAAATGTGGCCTTACCAAGGTCCAGTACAGCTGCAACATCACCTCACGTCTCTTGAATTCAATCCCTCTGCTAATGAATGCTAATATAACATAGGCCTTCTTACAAGCTCTATCCACCTGAGTGGTAACTTTCAAAGAGCTAGAAACATAGACCCCAAGATCCCTCTGCTACTCCACCTTACTACGAACCCTCCCATTAACCCTGTATTCCACATTCTTATTTGTCCTTCCAAAATGGACAACATCACACTTGACAGAGTTGAATTCCATCTGCCACTCCTCAGCCGAGCTCGACATCATCTCTAACTCCCTTTGCAGCTGACAACAGCCCTCCTCACTATCCACAACCCCACCTACCGTTGTATCGTCTGCAAATTTACTGACACACCCTTCGACTCCCCCTTCCAAGTCATTAATAAAAATTACAAATGGCAGAGGACCCAGAACTGTTCCCTGCGGAACTCCACTTCTAACTGGGCTCCAGGCTGAATATTTACCATCTACCACCACTCTCTGACTTCGACCGGTGAGCCAGTTCTCTATCCAACTGGTCAAATTTCCCACTATCCCAGGCCTCCTGATTTCTGCATAAGCCAACCATGGGGAACCTTATCAAATGCCTTACTAAAATCCGTGTACACTACATCCACTGCTCTACCCTCATCCACATGCTCGGTCACCTCCTCAAATAATTCAGTAAGCCTCGTATGGCAAGACCTACCCCTCACAAATCCGTGCTGGCTGTCCCTAATCAAGCAGCGTCTTTCCAGATACTCATAAATCCTATCCCTCAGTACCATTTCCATTACTTTGCCTACCACCGAAGTAAGAGTAACTGGCCTGTAATTCCCAGGATTATCCTTATTCCCTTTTTTGAACAGGGGCGCAACATTCGCCACTCTCCAGTCGCCAGGTACCACCCCCGTTGACAGTGAAAACGAAAAGATCATTGCCAACGGCTCTACAATTTCCTGTCTTGCTTCCCACATAATCCTCGGATATATCCCGTCAGGCCAGGGGGACTTGTCTATCCTCAAGTTTTTCAAAATGCCCAACAGATCTTCCTTCCTAACAAGTATCTCCTGTAGCTTACCAGTCCGCTTCATCCTCTCGTCTTCAACAATACGGACCCCCTCATTTGTAACTACTGAAGAAACGTATTCATTCAAGACCTCTCCTATATCTTCCGACTCAATACACAGTATGCCACTCCTGTCCTTCATCGGTCCTACCCTCGTTCTCGTCATTCTCATGTTTCTCACATCCGCATAAAAGCTTTGGGGTTATCCTTGATCCTACCCGCCAAAGATTTTTCTTGCCCTCTCTTAGCTCTCCTAATCCCTTTCTTCAGCTCCCTCCTGGCTATCCTGTATCTCTCCAACGCTCTGTCTGAACCTTGTTTCCTCAACCTTATGTAAGCCTCCTTCTTTCTCTTTACTCGACATTCAACCTCCCTCATAAACGAAGGTTCCCTCACACGACCATCTCTTTCCTGCCTGACAGGTACATACGTATCAAGGACACATCGTATCTGTTCCTTGAAAAACTTCCACATTTCAATGACATCCTTCCCTGACAGCCCATGTTCCCAACTTATGCTCCTCAGATCATGTCTCGCAGCTTCGTATTTACCCTTCCCCCAATTGTAAAACCTACCCTGTTGCACGCACCTATCTCTCTCCATAACCAAGGTGAAAGTCAAAGTATTGTGGTCACCATCACCAAAATGCTCACCCACTAACAAGCCCATCACTTGTCCCGGCTCGTTACCGAGTACCAAATTCAATATGGCCTCCCCTCTGGTCGGACAATCTACATACTGAGTTAGAAAAGCTTCCTGGACATACTGCATAATCTACTTGGTCTAAAGAGCTTCCAATCAATATTTCGGAATTTGAAATCGCCTATGACTACTACCCTGTGGCTTCTGCACCTTTCCAAAATCTGTTTCCCAATCTGTTTCTACACATCTCTGCTGCTATTGGAGGGCATATAGTAAACACCCAACAAGGTGACTGCTCCTTTCCTATTTCTGACTTCAGCCCATACTACCTCCAAAGGCAGATCCCTCTCGAACTGCCTTTCTCCAGCCATTATACCACTTCTAATGAGCAACACCACACCCCCACCTTTTTTTACCACCCTCCCTAATCTTACTAAAACATCTGTAACCAGGAACTTCCAACAACCATTCCTGTCCCTCTTCTATCCACGTTTCCGTGATGGCCACAACATCGTAGTTCCAAGTACCAATCCACGCCTTAAGTTCACCCACCTTATTTCTGATACACCTTGCGTTGAAGTATACACACTTGAGCCCATCTCTGTGTTCGCAAGTATTCCCTGTCAGCGCTACCTTCTCCACTGCCTTCCTACATTCTTGTATATCCAGAAAAACAGCTAACCTACTTTCTGGACTACAAGTCCGGTTCCCATCCCCCTGCCAAATTAGTTTAAACTAACCCCCCGAAAAGTGCTAGCAAACCTACCTCCCAGGATAATGGTGCCCTTCTGGTTCAGGTGCAACCCGTCATGCTTGTAAAGGTCCCACCTTCCACAGAATGCAGTCCAATTGTCCAAATACCTGAAGCTCTCTCTCTCCTACACCATCCTTGCAGCCACATGTTCAACTGCACTCTCTCCCTATTCCTTGCCTCACTGTCTCGTGGCACCGGCAACGATTCTGTCCGTCCGAGCTTTTAGCTTTAAATCTGGATCGCCACAAATTACACTTCCCTTTCAATAAGATAAAGGATATATCAAGGCTATCTCATGACAGGTATTGATGGACTTGGTCTGATGTATAACAATGTAAATAGACACTGATGAAGAGGGCTCAGAGAGACACAGGGGTAACGATAGCTGTTTCTGGATGACGAACAAAATAGAGCCATAGTAAGGCCAAGGGTGATAAATCTAGACAGACGGAGGCATTTTAAACAGGAGGAGAATAACATATTGAGCTGCACAGGTTGTGAAGGGGATGCTACGAGTTTACAGAATGATATTGATAGGTTAATGGGTGTCGCGGTGGCACAGTGGTTAGCACTGCTGCCTCACAGCCCCAGAGACCTAGGTTCAATTCCCACCTTTGTGCGACTGTCTGTGTGGAGTTTGCACATTCTCCCCGTGTCTGCTTGGGTTTCCTGCGGGTGCTCCGGTTTCCTCCCACTGTCCAATTATGTGCAGATTAGGTGAATTGGCCGTGCTAAATTGTCCATAGTGTTAGGTACATGGGTAAATGTAGGGGAATAGATCTAGGTGTGTTGCTCTTCAGAGGGTCGGTGTGGACTTGTTGGGCCGAAGGGCCTGTTTCCACACTGCAAGTAATCTATCTGATCTGTCAGGTTAAAGAAGTGGGCAATATGCATAAATTGGATATAATGAGATGTTGAGCACTTTGGAAGTTAGATCATATAATAATGTAAATGGGGTTGTGGGGGATGGGTGCAGTAAGCTGCAACACAAACGGCCTTGCGTTTTCTTATGAACAAGACAAAGAAAGCAGGCAAACAGAGACAGCAGGTAATCAGAAAGTCTGTCATTATATCAAGGGTTTGCCGTATAAATTAATGAAAGATTTACTGCAATTGTACAAGTTGCTGGTCAGAGAACATCAGTAGTACTGTGAGCAGTTTTGATTCAATTTTTTCTGGAGATGTATCCTTTCATTCGAGGCAGTGTAGAGTCGTTGAACATGATTATCCGAGAAAAGGAGGGATTTTCTAATGAGCAAATATTAAACGAATTGGGACAGGACTCGCCATAGTTTCGAAGACTGAGAGGTAATCTCATTGAAATGCGTATAGTTCTTATTCAGCTTGACAGGGTAAATGCTTTGAGGATATTGCCCATCATGGGCGAATCTAATGTCACAACAAAGACAAAAAGATTAAAGGGGCATCTATTTGAGACTTAAAACAGGACAGAATTATTTTCTCAGATGTGTGTCAATAGCTTGTTAAAGAGATCTTTGGGGGAATAGTCTTGTATATTTTTAACGTTGAGATGGATAGCTGTTTAATGAGTATGAGATTCTTGGGTTTCAAGAAGAGGCAGGAAAAGTGGATACGACAAATGTCAAACAAATCATGATCATATTGAATGACGAGGAATGATCCTTGGGAGTGATTGCATCTTATCATCCTTTATGGTCACATGCCCAATTTCCTGAACTATGTTTTTTTGTCAGACTTTCCATTAATCAGCGAGAAACTACAGTTCGGAAATTGTTTACAAGAATGTTAGAGGGCCGAGGACATCTAACAGCATCCGTGTCAAAAGACATGCAGCGTACAAGAATTTAGACTTACATTCGAATTTGGAAATATGGCAGATTAGCAGACGATTAAATTTGAAGTAGAGATAGATCGACTGAGGTCTCGATGCTCCTCCCGATGTTGGTTGCCATCAACATCAGTGGCTGAGGGGTAAATTGATAGAAGTTATTAAGTCACGAGGGGATTGCAGAGTTGCAATTGACAAGGTTTTTTTTTATTTCTGTGGAGGGGAGTCCAAACCTAGACAGCATAGCTTTAAGATGAAGAGTGAAGAGATTTAAAACAGGGCCAATGGTCAACTTCTTCACGCAGAGGGTGGTATGTATTTGGAATGAACTGCCAGAGGAAGTAATCGATTCTGGTACAATTACAATATTTCAAAACCATCAGGACAGTTATACAAATGGAAAGGATTTGTCGGAATATGGGCCAAATATTGGGAAATGGGATTAGATTAGTTTAATATATCTGGACGGCATGGAAGAGTTGTACCAACGTATCTGCTTCTGTCTTGTACATCTCTATGCCACTCCGACTCTATATCGGATTGTCATCTTTCCCATCCAGACTTTGTATCTTTTGAACCTGTTGCAAGTCACGAGTATATTAAACGCAAAGTTAAATAAATCCAAAATGCTTTTCACCACTTCTTCCTGGAACGGACATTTCAAAGGCTAATACGGGCGAGGTGATAGTTGGGCGACACGTTTTACACTCCTCACCCCGAGTATCGTGCGGAATTCTGGAATATGCAAAATCGAAAGATTGTGATAGTACAGGAGAGGATTTGGAAGAAATTTCCCAGAAATGTAGCTTGAGTTGGAAAGATTTAAAATGCCGTTGACAGGGCTATAGATTTTAATTTCCTAAGACTGATGTAAACAACTGTTTCTGTTTTCCTTGTTGCAGAGGTGATTGAAAGGCGACATGATTAAAATGCATAAAGAAGTTATGAATTTCAGAGATAGGTTCAAAAAGAATATCCTTTATTCTTCCCCCCTGATGGAGACATGAATGGCCAAGAGGCATAAAATTAGGGTAATGGCTTTAGACAGCATATGAGGGAAAGTGATTTTGCCTAGAGGTAATGGTAATCTGGCGCTTACTGTCCATGAGGATGACTCAGTGAAAACCTTTCACATTATGAAAAAGATATTTAGATGGGTACTTATGATGCTAAAGCAAAGAAGGTTAATGTACAAGCACTTGAAAATTTGGTTTTCAAACTTTTTTTGACTGGTGCAACACAATGACATCAAGGACTTTTAGTTTTACATATGCTCCAATCCTCTATGGGTCCATGATGAGCCTCTGAGGAAGGTTAACCTGCTTTGGGATGGGAAGTATGGTGACATCAAGGAACTTTAATTGGGTATGCTGTTATGGAGGATAGCGATCATTAGATTTCTCTGTCATTGCTGTTTCAGCTCCGGTGGATGGAAGATGCCAGAGGTGGCTGTCCCACCATATCACTGCTCGACACGTGGAACAGCGTGGTTACAGGGTAATTTCATAATTTATTAGACAGATGTTCACTGACCAGCGCTGTTCACATTGATTACATTCTTCAATACTGATAAACCTTATTACAGGTTCTCATCCCACCATGGCCGATGGGGAAGTGACCAGGAGAGTGTGTATAAACTGGGATAAAAATCAATGTTACTGGGTCCATGAGATAAAGATCAAAAACTGCAGCAGTTACTTTGTTTATGAATTGAAGGCGTTGCATCAGTGTGCTGCCTACTGCACAGGTACACTTCTCTTTTTACATTACTCACAAGGGCAACTTTGGGGTGTCTCACTCCACAAAGGAAATATCCTTCCAATGACTTTGGAAGAAGTTTAAACTTGCAATCACTGAGTGGTTGAAAGCGAGCCGAGTTAATTGAAAAGAGGAAGAGAACATAATGTAGTTGGGAAGTCACTGCGCTCAGACAAGACGTGAATAGAATGTAACAATCAGCCACTGCAGCACAGAATGATTGGCAATGTGAAAGCTCCTCCCTGTCTTAATTATGAAAGGAAACAATCCAAAGAAACAGGATGCTGGTTTCCAAGGCACGACATCCAACTTCTTTCAGTCGAAGCACTCCTCTCCCTTAGCCATGAAATTCAAGTCGCTTTAGTTCCTACATTCTACCACATCTTAATCAATGCCTCACACTCCCCCGGTGAACATTTCTAACTTCCCTCAACAACAGTATCATGCTCACTAGAGTAAATACATCACTCTGCAATCTGTTATGATGTCCCAATCATGTCAGAAAACACAACCAAGACCCTCAATCACTACATCCCATTGTCCCGAGATATTATATTACGTTTTTCACTGTCACGACATTGCACTCACTTGAGTCGCCATGTTCTACTCCCATCCTCAATGCATCAATTTCATAAATGTAAGTTGGACCTGTTGGGCTGAGCTGTCTGTTTATGTGATGTAAAATTCACTTTCCCAGTTACAGTACACTGTCAAAGTTTCGGTCTCTCATTTCTTGGTTTTAACACAGTACTGCCATTTACTCAAAGGACACATCGAATCCTAGTCTCATTCCCACATTAATTTGAGAACATTTCACAAATTCGACAGAGAATGTAGGATATGAAAATAAAATGAACGCCTCACAAGCAGGGATTTAAATGAATTTGTCCCCACTCTTTTAGTACAATTACTGCAGAGGCAAAAGATCTGATGGTGAAGTGTTTTTTTTTTCAGTTATATGGAGTAGCAGCAATCGCTGCTGTCAATATTTCTTCAGGAAAATCACAAAGGGCAGAGATTCGTATCTGTTATTAAATCTGGGAAAGGCACTGTGCCTCGGCATTATATTTGTATCAGTTATTCGTGGGAAGTTGGGTGGCTTACTGAGCCAGCATTTACTGGCCGTGCTTAATTGTCCTTAAGAAAGTGGAGATGCAACAGCTTCTTGATTAGTTCCAGTGTGTATATTGGTGAATGACCCACAATGTCCATAGTGAGGGAGTTCCAGCATTTTGACAGTAAAGGTGCAGCGATACATTTCGAAGTAATGATGGTGATTGTCTTGGACATATTCTGGCAAGTTTGTTGTCCTCATGTGTTTGCTCCCCATGATCGCATAGAAGGAAGCAGTCATGGGTTTGAAAGGTGCTGTCTGAAGATCTTTAGTGAATTCTGTAGTGTATTTTTTAAGTAGTACACACGATTCACTGCATGTGGCACTTCTGATCCATTGTTTACAGATTGCTTATATCTGTCTACCATTTGCACATTATGTTGTTTGGCATAAGATCATAAAACCAAATGACATACAAGCAGAGCTAGGCCATTCAGCCCATCGAGTCTGCTCCGCCATTCAATCATGACTGATAATTTTCTCAAGCCATAAACCTTGATCAACTTGAAGAAACCATCTTTCTCAGTCAGAAATACACTCAATGTTCTCGCCTCCACAGCCTTCTGTGGCAATCAATTCCAAAAACTCAACACACTCGAGTTTACCTTCGTTCTAAAAGATGTCCCTTTACTATAAGGCTGTGATGAAGGGCTTATGCTCGAAACGTCCAATTCCCTATTCCTGAGATGCTACCTGGCCTGCTGTGCTTTGACCAGCAACACATTTTCAGCTGTGATCTCCAGCATCTGCAGACCTCATTTTTTACTATAAGGCTGTTGTGTCGTGACCTGGGCTCTTCTGCCCATAGAAACATCTTTCCAATCTTTACTCTGACTAGGCTCTGTATGTTTCAAATTTGTCCCTTCTCTTTCTAAACTCCATCGAATATAGACCCAAAGTCCACAAACGTTCTTCATATGTTAAGTATTTCATTTCTGGGATCATTCTCATGAATGGTTTCTGTGCATTATCCAGGGCCAATCTATCCTTTATGAGGCTGGGGCTCAAAACTGAGCACAATGCAAATGTGGCCTGACTAGAGCTTTATAGATCCTCAGAAGTAAATCCGTGCTTTAATATTTCAGTCCATTCAAAACAATTGCCTCCTTTGCGTATGCCTGCCGAACTATTGACTCAACCTGCAAGTTTACTTTGATGGACTCATGAGCTAGAAGCCCCTTTGCACTTCAGAATTCTACTTTTTTTCCCATTTAGGAAATACTCCATGCCTATATTCTTCCGACCAAAGTGCATGATCTCACATTTTTCCACGTTTTCCTCTATATGTTACTTCTTTGCCCACTCTCCTACGCTGTCCAAATCCTTCTGCAGCTTCCCCCGCAATGTTACCTGTGCATCTACCTATCTTTGTTTCGACTGTATCCTCAGCCAGAATACCCTCTGTTCCTTCATCTGGATCATTAATGTATGAAATGAATAGTTGAGCACCAAAACTGAGCTTTGCAGAACACCACTTGTCATCTGTTGCCATCCAGAGAAGCATCTGTTAATCTCCACTCTCAGATTTCTGCCAGACAGCTGTAACGGCATAGCGGTGAACCCCCTCAGTTAATTAAACCAATCACCCAAAAATAAAACTCACCATCACTCGTAATCGAATAATATATGAGTAAAACAGAACACCTAAATGCAATCTTTTTTAAAAAGGCATCTATTTATTTGTTAATGCGAAGAGTGCACATTGAAGAACAGCTAAACACACATCTAATACCCCCGCATCTCTTAACTGCTTATTGTCAGTCTCCAACTCTATAACAATATACTATTCCAATAAAACACTAATTAAAATTACATTAAAGTTCTCCCTGAGTCGTCTCCCTTCTTTTATTGCGAGTATGTTTCAGGCAAGGAGGTATCTTTCACGGAGACTGTTTTAAATGACAGTAGCCAAGTCAATACTCTGCCTGACGTTTAAACTGCCTGCTTTTTAATATCCAAGCATCAGATCGTCTCATTGGTTCGAGGTTAACCCAGCAATAAATTCAAACACGATTGATTTTTAGTATCCTGATGCATAATTTAAGCTAATTGGTAATATTCGGATTGTTGTCAAAACAGCAATGATCTCAGGTACCTATTTCACAGCCAAATGTTACATATTTTCAATGTTCCACTCCACTCTGCTAGTTGGTTATACGACAGATGCTTGCCAGCTCTCAGTTCAAAACAGCATTTACTCTCTGTTGGAGGTAACGTACACACCTTCAACTTCATAACACACCCGAGCTGCTATCTATACTGGCACCATACCTCTGATACCATGGACCCTCATCTTAGTCAGTAGTCTCCTGTGAGGCATTTTGTCAAAGACTTTCTTGAACTCCAGTTAGATAGCAGCCTCTCCTCGGTCTAACCTGATCATTACTTCCTCAAATAATTTCAGCAGATTTGTCAGGTATGATTTCCCCTTGATGGAACCATGTTGTCTTTCTGTTATTTTCCCATGTGCTTCCAAATAATCAGAAATCTCATCCTTCACAATGGATTCCAGTAGCTTATTCAGGCCCAAAGATGGGCTATGTGGTCAGAAAGTGCTCCTCATTTGAGTTACTCCCTTTTTAAACAGGGGTGTCACGTTAGTGATTTTCCAGTCTTCTGGGAACCTTCCTGTTTATTACGATTCCTGAATTGTCACCACTGACACCTCCACCATCTCTGCAGATATCTCCCTTCCAACTATTGGGTTTAATACCTCTGATTCAGGTGTGTTTACACCTTCAGGCCACTCTGTTTTTCTCGCATCTTCTCGTTTGTGGTGGCCACCATACAAAGCTCTGCTCCCTCACTCTCTTGAAATTTTGAGATATTTGCCTGTATTCCACTGTGAAGCATGATGCGAAATAAGTATTTACATTCTTACCCATTTCCTTGTTCTCCAATGCTGTCTCTCCAGCGTCAGTTCCCAGCCGCCCAGCGTCCACGTTGCCCTCTCTTTTGCCCTTGAATTATCTAAAGAAACTCTTGCAGTCTTCCTTTATATTACTGGATAGCTTAACTTCATATTTAAGCTTTGCATTCCTTATTTCTTTTCTGTTGCCCTCTTTTCATCTTTGTGAGCTTCGAATTTTTTGGTATCCCACGGCCCTTCACCACATTATATCACATTATATGTTCTCTGTTTTGCTCTTACGCTACCCCTTACTTCCCTCGTCACTGTGGTTGCCTGATCCTACCTATACCATTGTTCGTTTTCCTCAGTTTGAATCTCTGCTGTGTCTCCTGCATTATTCCCGGAAGTTGCCGCCATTTATGTTTCACTGCCTTTCATGCTAGGCTTATCTACCAGTCAATTCTACCTCGCTCATCCCTCCCTTGAAGTAGCCGTGTTTTGTATCTTCATTGGGTTGACATGGCATTTTTGTGTATGCTTGGTGCTACTCCTGCTGTACCCTCCTGCACATTCCACTAAACAAGTTTGATTCCATCATTTTATTTTAAGGTTTGAGTGGGGAGGATGCTCAACGATATGCTGCCGATTTTGATGGAAGACAATTTTGTTACTGTTGATGCCCGACCGGGCTTTATCGATCCTGAAATTGCTAGATCTGCTTGAAGTCTGTCCCATTTAGCCTGGTGACAGTGCCACATAACACACTGGATGGTTTTTAAATTCGTCTCGACAAGGACTATGCGGTAGTCATTCTTGACAATACTTTCCTGTGCAAATGTATTTGCAGTCGGCATAGCAATAAGGATGAAAGCAAGTGTATTTTACACCCTCACCACCTGCCATGGCTCCATTAAAACAGCTTTATCTTTAGGACCGGAACAGTTCGATCAACAGTGCTACTGCTAATACACTGTCGGTGTTGAATATTGCAACACCCTACACATTCATTATACATTTTGCGTATTTGCCAGATTCGATGCTTATCCCATACATTATGCAGCATGTAGCAGTACTGATTCCTCAGATGTGGTAATCAGCATAAGTTTTCTTAAACATGTTTAAACTGACGTCACAAGATGGCAAGGGACTAGCGTCCATGCAAAGGACTTCTAGGTGTACTTCATTCCGATTTTAGACCACTGTGCCGCCACCTTTGCTAGGACTGTCCTGCAAGTGGGACAGGACATATCTATGGTGGCGATGTTGACATCTGGTTAATTGTCTCCACGGTTGACGACGAAAGCAAAATTAGACTAATGACGGAATAATCTGTGAAAAACTTTGGCAAATTTATCATTATTGTCAGATGTTGTAAGGAGGACTTGCAGGGTCACAGGGCTTATTGGACCATGATCTTTCCCAGTGCTTTGTTCGATGCCAGGAGATCCATCTGGATTTGTTTCTTTATTGAAACGTCGAAGCGATTGGTGCAACAGGACAGATTGCTAGGCCCTTTCAGAGGGTATGAACGTCAAGAAATTTGCTGTAGATCTGTACTCACTTGCAGTTCAGAGCAGATGAGGTTTCTTTCCCTGAAAGACATTAATTAGCCAGTGGCGTCATTTTATTCAAGCAAATGCACATGGATTCGTGGCAATCAGTAGATTCTACAGGCCAGATATGTTACTTAGCATAGAATTAAAATTTCACCATCTGCAGTTTGAAGATTTGAAAACAAGTCCCCATAGTGTTCGCTAAGACTCTGAATTTTAACTCAGTGAAATAACTACTGGGCTCTTGCCTCCATGAAATACGTGGCACGCTGGGAATTATTGAGAAATATCTGAATTAAAGAGATCCATCTTTGATTCATTCTTACACTGTAGCTCCATTCCTTCAGATCCAAACACTGCTGAAAATGGGAACGACAAGACATATTGAACTCAGAAACCGACAGAAAGTTCTTCATCAAACAGAGCAGTGACGGCAGAAAACGGTAACAGCCAGCGCTGAATCGCTGAGAAGTATTCTTTACACAAAAGCAATTAATACGATTGGGGTTATGTGCCAGGTAGTTTAGGCGGAGGGGAGAGTGACGTATTGACTATGAAAAGAGGTTAGCATTCACAAAGTTAGTGGTGTTCAGTGGTGTGATGCTGTGAATGAGTGTGATTGGAAACAATGAATGAGGGGAGTGAGATTAAGTGACTGAGGAGCGTAAACTTGAGTAAGCGATGGTGGTGAAATGTAGGGACTAAGAGCAGTGGAAAATTGTGAGAGACGCAGCTGCCATGTAATTTCACGTGGAAAGTGGGATGTCGTGACTGAGGTAAATCGGATTAGTGGCTCATCTGTGTCGAATATCATGTTAGAAATTGGTTTCACGATGTTATTGAGCATAATGCCATTTAGATGTTGAGGGAAGCGATATGTAGTGACTGAATGAATTGCGTGTTCGTGAGTGTTGATAGTGCGATTGAATAAATGAAGTGAACGGAAGGTGACGCGTCGAGCGAATCGATTAAATGACTGCAGTGAATCTGTTGGTACCGAGACGAATGGAATTTCGTGAGTTAATGCACTGGGATATAATAACTAAGCAGACTGAGATACAGTGATTGAGACGTGTGGACCTTGTGACTGAGAAAAGTGTGATAGACTGACTGAGTGAGGTGGGATGTCAAAAACTATGCTATAGATCTGAACGCAACTCCAGTTCAGAGCAGATGAGGTTTCCTTCCCTGAAAGAGATTCATTAGCCAGTAGTGTCATTTTTCCAGCAAATGAACATGGTTTCATTGCCATCAATAGATTCTTCATGCCAAATATTTTATTTTGCATCGAATTAAAATTCCACCATCTGCAGTTTGAAAATTTGAAACCAGGTATCCAGCATATCTGAATTAATAATAGTGAAAATACTACTGGGCTCTTGGCTCCATGAAATACATGGCACGCTGGGAATTATTGAGAAATATCTGAATTAAAGAGATCCATCTTTGATTCATTCTTATACTGTATCTCCATTCCTTCAGATCCAAACACTGCTGAAAATGGGAACGACATGACGTATTCAACTCAGAAACCGACAGAAAGTTCTTCATCAAACAGAGCAGTGACGGCAGAAACAGGTAACAGCCAGAGCTGAATCGCTGAAAAGTAATCTTTACACAATGGCAATGACTAAAAGCAGCGTAATGTGCCAGAGCGCAGTTTGTTTAGGCGGGACAGAAGTGGTGGAAAGAAGGGAGTGGGATCTGCATTTTCGTATAAGGCGAGTATCAAGGCTGTAATCAGAGACGTACTAACTGAAGGATCACCCAGTGAGGCTTTGTGGGTGGAGTAGAGAAGTAAGAAGGGGATGGTGACATTACTGGGGTTGTATTTTAGCCCCCAAATAGTCAATGCGGATTAGAGGAACAAATATGCCGGGATATTGGGGAGACTTGTGTAGCAATTGGATTGTTATAGTAGGAGATTTGATTTTTCTGACATAGACTGGGACTCCCATAGTTTTTAGTGTTAGATGGGGTGGAATTTGTTAAGTGCGTTCAGAAAACGTTTCAAAATCTGTATACAGAGGTCCGACTCAGGAAAGGACAAATCTTGACCGACTCTTGGGAAATAAGGCAGGTCAGCAAAACTATAGTGACAGAGGTGGAATCCTTTGGAACCATTAACCTTCGTTCTATTAACCTTAAAACTGATTATTAAATAGGACGAAAGCCGTCCACAGAATCAAGTTCTAAATTGTGGCAAGGCGAATTTTGATGGAATTACACAGGATTTGCTTGAGTTGATTTGAGTAGTTTGTTTGCAGGGAAAGGCAAGCGGAAGGCCTTTAAAGTGAGATAGTCAGAGTACAAGATCTATATGTTTCTTTGAAGGTGAAGGGCAAGATTTGCAGGAATAAGCAACCCTGGAAGCCAAGATATATTGAGGGCTTGAAGAGAAAAAAAAGGAGACATGGCTGAGTTGCATGCAACTGGAATCAAGGGAATTCCTGGAAGTATATAGGGGAAACAGAAGGTTATTGAGAAGGGAAATCATGAGGGAAAAGTGGGCACGAAATAGCCGTGAGTGAGTCGGTTATGGAGAATCCAAAGATGTTCCTTCGGTGTATTAAAAGGAAAAGAATAACTAGACAGAGAATAGGACTCCACGCTGAGCATAGTGGACAAGTATATTTGGAACTGCCAGAGATGGGCGACGTCCTCCACGAATATATTTTCTTTCTGTTTACTGTGGAGAAACAATTTGGAACTGGGCGAAATTAGTGGTCATATCTTGGGGACATTCGTTCCCAGTACAGAGCTGATATTGTGCGTAATATAATGTGTGAAGGTGCATCAAACTTCTGGTCCCGGCAAAATATATGCAAGAAGAATTCAAGGGATCAGAGAAGAAATTTCGGGGGACCCATCTGGCAGTCCCAGTCTATGTCAGTCATGGGTGAGGTCACGGATGACTCAAGGGTAACGACTGTCGTATTCTGTTTCAGCAAGGTGAGGAAATAAATATCTGGGAACGATAGACCAACAATCCTAACATCTGGAGTACATAGGTTACTTGAGAAAATTCTGGGGGGTAATACATGAATTTGGAAAGGCAGGGTTTGATGAGGAGTAGTCAGCATTGTTTTGTATGTGGGAGATCATGCCTCACCAATTTCTTTGATGAATTTACAAGGAGGATTGACGATGACAAGGCTATTGAACTCGTCTATGTTGAGTTCAGTCAGGTCTTTCATAATGTCCCACGTGGTAGACTGCTCTGAAAAGGTAGATTGCATGGAATCCAGAGGAAGATGGCAATTTGATGTCTTGATGATAGGAAGCAGACCGCAATAGTGGAAGGATGCTCTTCTGACTGGAGGCCTTTGAATCGCGGAAGGCCTCAGCGATCAGAACTGGGCCCATTCCTGATTGTTATCTATATTAATGATTTGGACGAGAATGTTGAAATCATGATTAGTGAGTTTCCTGATGACATTAAAAGAGTGAGTGAGGAGATTTGGCAGCAGAACCTGAAACATCTGCGAAAGTGGGCTCAGAAATGGAAAATGGATTTAAATATAGCGAAGTGTGTCGAGTTGCATTTTGGAAACTCAAATCAATGTTGGATTTTCGAGGTGAATGTTAGGGCCTTAAAGAGTACAGTGAAACAGAGAGACCTTGGGGTTCAAGTGCACGATTCTATGACGGTGTAATCATAGGTAGACAAGGCATTGAACAATGCTTTGGGCACATTGGTGTTCATCAGTCAGGGTATTGAGTATAGACGTTGGAAGCTATGCTGCATTTGCACAGGTCGTTTTTGCGACTGCACTTTTAGGATTGTGTTCAGTATTGAGCCAAAGTCCACTCTGAGATTCTATTCCAAATCTGCTGCATCTTGGGGCAGCTCTATGATTTATATCTCTCTGAAAATGCCTCAAAAGCCCTTGTTACATTCCCTCTCTGTCGATGTATACGTTAATTCTGCGATTGACATTTCCATGAAGGTCAAAGCAATCACAATTTCAGTGAGATCCAAAAGTAGATGCAGAATTGAATTCACGGCACTGAGTGTAAGATGCACGCCTGAAAGGGAGAACGATTTTTTTGAATGTAAGTTTGTCGTAAAGTAACGTTGAAAGGTACAATGAATTCACTGAAATGAATATCTTGCATCGACTGCTGAGAATATGTTCCAATGATTTTTGGGAATAGAATTTCTTTTTGGTGTGACTTGTGCAGTTTGACTGTTTGAAGTGGAATGCAATTACAGATGTCACTAATTAGAGTGACTTGAACAGAATCCTATTCCTTTGATATTCTTATCATGCAGTTTGAATGGGTGATGTTTGCATTTTGTTAGCCTGTTATATATTGACAGGGAAAAGACCACTTGTTCAGGATTGATCTTTACATTGGGATAGGCAGCTGTGATATCTTGACCGCTAATCTGTTGTGTTCCTCTCTCATGTGACTCCAAGATGAATCAGAATTTTTTTTCTTGCAGTGATAAGACTTGCATCAGCTCTGGAACCTGTAGGTATAAGAACTCCAAAGTCCACTGAGAAATCGTCTTCTAAATACATTCCATATTTATGACATATAGTCCGCATTCTGACCACATCTCTCAGATTATACTTCAAACTTAATTGTTAAATTCCCACTTAGTCGGAATTACACTTCCCATCTCCGATTGATTCATTCATGACGTTTAAAATGTAAACACTACTTCGGATACATTCCACAAAGACGGTAACATTACGTCAAGGATTGTCTCTGTACCTCAGTAAGGTTTCAGTACTGAGTAAGTGTGGGGTAATGAAACTTTTTTCAATTAATTCTGTCGAATGATTTCTGGGAGATTCGTAATTAAAGCACTACAGGAAAGGGAATGCAAGGATTCAGTGGAATGATTGACAATGATTATTGGGCGGAGGAATTTTCATGGAGATTGCTGTGACTTGTACGTGTAGATTGTTTCTAATGTTAAGTCCGTTGAAATGTGATCCTATTTTTGCATGATGTCATCATGCAGAAAGGACTGGGTGATGCTTTCATTTCGTCATTCTCATTTTGAGGTAGGGACTGTGATTAGGCCAGGTATTCAGTATTCTTCTCTCTATTGAGACTGGTAGATGTCATGCCCTCAATTGAGTGGTTCTCCTCTTTTCTGTATGTCCGAGACACACTTGTATTCTTTTATTGCAGTTCCAAGACTTCTAACAAGTCATGAAACTGTCGATAAAACAACTCGAACGTCCTCTGAAATATCGTCTTCCAAACCCGTTTCATCTTCTGCACCATATTCAGGTAATGCCTCAAGTTTGATATTTGAGTTCTCTCTTCGTCGGGCTGGATGTTTTCTGATAGATATTTTCGTGACATTGAAAACAATAACAAATTCTGATAGGTTTGACTGTTGCCTATAAGATTTAGTCAAAGACTTTGTCCTTCAGTAAGTTGCCGTGCAGTATGGACACTGTGCAAAAGGCATGATATACAATGAAACCGTTTACTGGAACGCGAGCTCCGAATTGTGAAACGCAGCACATCCCACACAGAGCAACAGGTCAAACTTAGAGTTCGTGGGCTGCAATCGTGTGACGGGTGTAACGGTGTGACTGAGGGAAGAGCGATGTATTGACTGAGCGAAGTGAAATGTGTTGACTGAGGAGAGTTGATTGAGTGTATTGATTGAGGGGAGAGTGACGTATTGACTAAGAAAAGAGGTATGTATTGGCCAGGTTCGTGTTGGTCAGTGGTGTGATGCTTTGTCTGAGTGTAACTGGAAACAATGAATGAGGGCAGTGAGATTAAGTGACTGTGGAGCGTGAACTTGAGTAAACGTTGGTGGTGAAATGTAGTGACTGAGAGCAGTGGAAAATTGTGACAGAGGCAGCTGTCTTGTCATTTGAAGTGGAGAGTGGGATGCAGTGACTGAGGTAAATCGGATTAGTGGCTCATCTGAGTACAATATCATATCAGAAGTTGGATTTTGCGATGTTACTGAGCATAATGCCATTCAGAGATTGAGGGAAGCGATATGCAGTGTCGAAATGAATTGCGTGTTCGTGTGTGATGGTAATGTGATTGAATAAATGAAGTGAACGGTAGGTGATGCGTCAAGCGAATCGATTAAATGACTGCCCTGAATCTGCTGGTACCGAGAGGAATGGAATTTCGTGAGTTAATGCAGTGGGATGTAATAACTAAACAGACTGAGCTACTGTGACTGAGACGTGTGGACCTTGTGACTTAGAAAAGTGTGATAGGCTGACTGAGCGAAGTGGGATGTCACGAACTATGCTATAGATCTGAACGCAATTCCAGTTCAGAGCAGATGAGGTTTCCTTCCCTGAAAGTGATTAATTAGACAGTACGTCATTTTTCCAGCAAGTGAGCGTGGTTTCTTGGCAATCAATAGATTTTTCATGCCAAATATGTTATTTTGCATCGAATTAAAATTGCACCATCTGCAGTTTGAAGATTTGAAACCAGGTATCCAACATATCTGAATGAATAATAGTGAAAATACTACTGGGCTCTTGCCTCCATGAAATACATGGCACGCTGGGAATTAATGAGAAATGTCTGAATTAAAGAATTCCATCTTTGTTTCATTCTTATACTGTATCTCCATTCCTTCAGATCCAAACACTGCTGAACATGGGGACGACATGACGTATTCAACTCAGAAACCGACAGAAAGTTCTTCATCAAACAGAGCAGTGACGGCAGAAACAGGTAACAGCCAGAGCTGAATCGCTGAAAAGTAATCTTTACACAATGGCAATGGCTAAAAGCAGCGTAATGTGCCAGAGCGCAGTTTGTTTAGGCGTGACAGAAGTGGTGGAAAGAAGGGAGCGGGATAGAACATAGAACATAGAAAAATACAGCGCAGTACAGGCCCTTCGGCCCTCGATGTTGCGCCGACCGAAGCCTACCTAACCTACACTAGCCCAATAACCTCCATATGCTTATCCAATGCCCGCTTAAATGACCATAAAGAGGGAGAGTCCACCACTGCTACTGGCAGGGCATTCCATGAACTCACAACCCGCTGAGTAAAGAATCTATCCCTAACATCTGTCCTATACCTACCACCCCTTAATTTAGAGCTGTGTCCCCTAGTAACAGCCTACTCCATTAGCGGAAAATGGTTCTCACTGTCAACCCTATCTAAACCCCTAATCATCTTGCACACCTCTATGAAATCTCCCCTAAACCTTCTTTTCTCCAATGAGAACAGACCCAAGTGCCTCAGCCTTTCCTCATACGATCTTCCTACCATGCCAGGCAACATCCTGGTAAACCTCCTCTGCACTCGTTCCAATGCCTCCACATCCTTCCTTAAAAATGGCGACCAAAACTGCACACAATACTCCAGATGAGGCCACACCAGAGTCTTATACAATCGCAATATGACCTCAGGACTCCGCAACTCAATTCATCTACCAATAAAGCCCATTACACCATATGCCTTCTTCACAGCACTATTTACCTGGGTGGCAACTTTCAGAGATCAGTGTAAATGGACACCAAGATCCCTCTGCTCATCCACACTACCAAGTAGCCTACCATTAGCCCAATAATCCATCTTCTGGCTACTCCTACTAAAGTGAATAACTTCACACTTAGCTACATTGAATTCCATTTGCCACCTTTCTGCCCAGCTCTGCAACTTATCTATATCCCGCTGTAACCTGCCACATCCTTCTTCGCTGTCCACAACTCCACCGACATTCGTGTCATCCGCAAACTTGCTCACCCAGCCTTCAAACCCCTCCTAAGGTCATTTATAAAAATGACAAACAGCAATGGTCCCAAAACAGATCCTTGTGGAACACCGCTAGTAACTGCACTCCAAGATGAACCTATACCATCAACTACTACCCTCTGTCTCCTTCTAGCCAGCCAATTCCTAATCCAAACCTCCAATGCACCCTCAATGCCATACCTCCGTAACTTTTGCATTAGCCTGCCATGGGGTACCTTATCGAACGCCTTGCTAAAATCCATATACGCATCATCTACTGCTTTACCCTCGTTCACTTCCTTGGTCACCTTCTCAAAGAACTCAATAAGGTTTGTGAGGCACGACCTGCACTTCACAAAACCATGCTGACTATCCTTGATCACATTATTCCTATCCAGATGTTCATAAATCCTATCCCTTACAATTCTGTCTAAGACTTTGCCCACAACAGAAGTGAGACTCACTGGTCTATAGTTACTAGGGCTATCCCTACTCCCCTTCTTGAACAAGGGGACCACATTCGCTATCCTCCAGTCTTCTGGCACTATTCCTGTAGACAACGACGACATAAAAATCAAGGCCAATGGCTCTGCTATCCCCTCCCAAGATTCCCAGAGGATCCTAGGATAAATGCCATCAGGCCCAGGGGACTTATCTATTTTCATCCTTTCCAGTATCCCCCAGACCTCTTCCCTACATACCTCAAGGTCATCCATTCTAATTACCTGTGACTCAATATTCACATCAGCAATAGTGTCCTGTTCCTGAGTGAATACTGACGAAAAGTATTGATTTAGTGTCTCTCCAATCTCGTCCGCCTCCACGCACAACTTCCCACTACTATCCTTGACTGGACCGATACCTACCCTAGTCATCCTTTTATTCCTGACATACCTATAGAAAGCCTTTGGGTTTTCCCTAATCCTACCAACTAAGGACTTTTCATGTCCCCTTCTCGCTGCTCTGAGCTCTCTCTTTAGATCCTTCCTGGCTACCTTATAACTCTCAATAGCCCCAACTGAACCTTCACGCCTCATCTTTACATAGGCCGCCCTCTTCCCTTTCACAAGGGATTCCAATTCCTTATTAAACCACGGCTCCCACACAAGACTCTTTACTCCCTGCCTGACTGGTACATACTTATCAAGGACACCCATTAGCTGTTCCTTCAACAATCTCCACATATCATTTGTGTTCTTCCCTTGAAGCCTACTTTTCCAATCCACACATGCTAAGTCATGCCTCACCGCATCATAATTTCCCTGCCTCCAGCTCTCACTCTTGTCCTGCAGTGCACACTTATCCCTCTCCATCACTAGACTAAAAGTCACGGAGTTGTGGTCACTGTCCCCGAAGTGCTCACCTACCTCCAATTCTAACGCCTGGCCTGGTTCATTACCTAGAATCAAATCCGGCATAGCCTCACCTCTTGTTGGCCTGTCTACATATTGTGTCAGGAAACCCACCTGCACACATTGGACAAACACCGACCCATCTCACGAACACGAGCTATAGCTTTCCCAGTCAATATCTGGGAAGTGAAAGTCCCCCATAACAACCACCCTGCTACTTTCACACTTCTCCAGAATCATCCTCGCAATACTTTCCTCTACATCTCTCGGACAATTAGGAGGCCTGTAGAAAAATCCTAAAACGGTGACCTCACCTTTCCTATTTCTAATCTCAGCCCAAACGACCTCACATGGCAAGGCTTCCTCCATCGTCCTTTCCACCGCTGTAATACTATCCTTGTCAAGCAATGCCCCACCGCCCCCTCTTTTACCCCCATCTCTGAACATACTAAAACATTTAAACCCTGGAACCTGCAACAGCCATTCCTGGCCCTGTTCTACCCACGTCTCTGTAATGGCCATAACATCGAAGACCCAGGTACCAACCCAAGCTGCAAGTTCACCTACCTTATTTCTTATACTTCTGGCATTGATGTGTACACGCTTCAAGCCACCTTCCTGTTTACAGGCACCCTCCTTCGAGATCGATGACATATTTCTAACCTTCCTATACTCAAGTTCCTGTACCCTAAAGCTACAGTCCGGGTTCCCATGTCCCTGCTGAGTTAGTTTAAACCCTCCCAAAGAGCACTAGCAAACCTCCACCCAAGGATACTGGTGCCCCTCAGGTTCAGATGTAGACCATCCTGTTTATAGAGGTCCCACCTTCCCCAGAAAGAACCCCAGTTGTCCAGAAACCGGAACCCCTCCCTCCTGCACCATCCCTGTAGCCACGCATTTTACTGTTCTCTCTCCCTATTCCTCGGAGCTGCATTTTTGGTGAAGGCGAGTATCAAGGCAGTAATCAGAGATGAAATAACAGAAGGATAACCCAATGAGGCTTTGTGGGTGGAGTAGAGAAATAAGAAGGGGATAGTGACATTACTGGGGTTGTATTTTAGTCTCCCAAATATTCAATGGGAATTAGAGTAATAAATATGCCGGGGTATTGGGGAGACCTACAGGAGCATTTGGATTGTTATTATGGAGATTTTCATTTTTCTGACATAGACTGGGACTCCCATAGTGCTTAGTGTTAGATGGGGTGGAATTTGTTAAGTGCATTCAGAAAACATTTTAAAACCTGGATAGAGAGTTCCGACTCTGGAAGGGACAAATCTTGACCGACTTTTGGGAAATGAGTCAGAACAGCATAACTAAAGTCACAGAGTTGGAACCCTTTGGGAACAGTAACTATCGTTGGATTGTCCTTAAAACTATTTATTAAGAAAGACGAAACATGTCCCCAGAATCAACATCTAAACTGGGGCAAGACGAATTTTGATGACATTACTCAGGATTTTCAGAAGTTGGTTCGAGAGATTATTTGCAGGGAAAGGCAACTGGAAGCCCTTCAAAAGCGAGCTAGTCAGAGTCTATAAGTTTCTTTGAAGTTGAAGGGCAAGATTGGCAGGAAAAGGAAACCCTGGAAGCCGAGATATATTGAGGCTTTGAAAAGAAAAAAAAAAGGAGACATGGCTCAGTTGCAGGTAGCAGGAATCAAGGGAATTCCTAGAAGGATATAGGGGAAACAGGACTTTACTGAGGTAGGAAATAATAAGTGCCAAAAGGGGCACGAAATAGCCGTGGGTGAGAGGATTATGGAGAATCCAAAAGGTTTCCGTAGTCGTATTAAAGGAAAAAGAATAACTAGAGAAAGAATAGGACTCCTCGATGAGCGGACATGTTATGTTTGGAATTGTAAGAGACGGGCAAGGACCTCAATGAATACATCTTCTCTATTTTTACTGTGGAGAAAGAGTTTGGAACTGGGCGAAATTAGTGTTCATATATCTTGGGGATATTCCTTCTCAGCATAGCGGTGATAGTGTATGCACTATAATGTGTGAAGGTGCATCAAACTTCTGGTCCTGACAAAATATATGCAAGAATATTTCAAGAGACTGGAGAAGAAATTACGAGGGACCCAGCTGATAACTTTTGCATCATCATTAGCCATGTGTGAGATCCCGGAAGGCTCGACAGTAAAGAATGTCGGACTCTGTTTCCATAAGGATTACAAAGAAAAATCTGGGAACTACAGACCAATAATTCTAACATCTGGAATGGATAAGTTCCTTCAAAAAAATCTGTGATATAATGTATACGTGGAAAGGCAGGGTTTGATTAGGAGTAGTCAGCATTGTTTTGTGTGTGGGAGATCATGCCTCACAAATTTGGAAGAACTCCTTGATGAATTGACCAGGAGGATTGCCGAAGGCAAAGCGGTTGAACTCGTCGATGTTGATTTCAGTCAGGTCTTTCATAAAGTCCCACGTGGTAGACTGCTCTGAAAAGTTAGATTGCATGGAATCGAGTGGAAGATGGCAATTTGATGCACAATTGCCTTGATGATAGGAAGCAGACCGTAATAGTGGAAGGATGCTCTTCTGACTGGAGGCCTTTGAATCGCGGAAGGCCTCAGGGATCGGAACTGGGCCCATTCCTGATTGTTATCGATATTAATGATTTGGACGAGAATGTTGAAATCATGATTAGTGAGTTTCCTGATGACATTAAAAGAGTGAGTGAGGAGATTTGGCAGCAGAACCTGAAACATCTGCGAAAGTGGGCTCAGAAATGGAAAATGGATTTAAATATAGCGAAGTGTGTCGAGTTGCGTTTTGGAAACTCAAATCAATGTTGGATTTTCGTGATGAATGTTAGGGTCTTAAGGAGTACAGTGAAACAGAGAGACCTTGGGGTTCAAGTGCACGATTCTCTGACGGTGTAATCATAGGTAAACAAGGCATTGAACAATGCTTTGGGCACATTGGTGTTCATCAGTCAGGGTATTGAGTATAGACGTTGGAAGCTATGTTGCATTTGCACAGGTCGTTTTTGCGACTGCACTTTTGGGATTGTGTTCAGTATTGAGCCAAAGTCCACTCTGAGATTCTATTCCAAATCTGCTGCACCTTATGCACCAGGTTGAGGCATCTCTATGATTTATATCTCTCTGAAAATGCCTCAAAAGACCTTGTTACATTCTCTCTCAGTCAGTGACTGAGGTAAATCGGATTAGTGGCTAATCTGTGTTTAATATCATGTCAGAAAAAGTTTTTACGATGTTGTTTAGCATAATGCCATTTAGAGATTCAGGGAAACGATATGCAGTGTCTGAATGCATTGCTTGTTCGAGAGTAATGATAGTGTGTTTGAATAACTGAAGTGAACGGAAGGTGATGCGTCTAGCGAATCGATTAAATGACTGCAGTGAATCTGTTGGTACCGAGACTAATGGAATTTCGTGAGTTAATGCAGTGGGATATAATAACTAAGCAGACTGGGTTACAGTGACTGAGAAATGTGGACCTTGTGACTGAGAAAAGTGTGATAGAGTGACCGAGTGAAGTTGGATGTCAAGAACGATGCTATAGAACTGAACGCATTTGCAGTTCAGAGCAGATGAGGTTTCCTTCCCTGAAAAGATTAATTAGCCAGTAGTGTCATTTTTCCAGCAAATGAGCATGGTTTCTTGGCCATCAATAGATTCTTCATGCCAAATATGTTATTTTGCATCGAATTAAAATTCCACCATCTGCAATTTGAAGATTTGAAACCAGGTATCCAGCATATCTGAATGAATAATAGTGAAAATACTACTGGGATCTTGCCTGCATGAAATACATGGCAAGCTGGGAATTATTGAGAAATGTCTGAATTAAAGAGTTCCATCTTTGATTCATTCTTATACTGTATCGCCATTCCTTCAGATCCAAACACTGCTGAAAATGGGGACGACATGACGTATTCAACTCAGAAACCGACAGAAAGTTCTTCATCAAACAGAGCAGTGACGGCAGAAACAGGTAACAGCCAGAGCTGAATAGCTGAAAAGTAATCTTTATACAATGGCAATGACTAAAAACAGCGTAATGTGCCAGAGCGCAGTTTGTTTAGGCGGGACAGAAGTGGTGGAAAGAAGGGAGCGGGATAGAACATACCTGGGTGGCAACTTTCAGAGATCTGTGTAAATGGACATCAAGATCCCTCTGCTCATCCACACTACCAAGTAGCCTACCATTAGCCCAATA
Organism: Hemiscyllium ocellatum; assembly: GCF_020745735.1. Taxonomy (NCBI): domain Eukaryota; kingdom Metazoa; phylum Chordata; class Chondrichthyes; order Orectolobiformes; family Hemiscylliidae; genus Hemiscyllium; species Hemiscyllium ocellatum. The sequence continues at coordinate 354,471 of NW_026867625.1, forward strand.
ATCCATCTTCTGGTTACTCCTACCAAAGTGAATAACTTCACACTTAGCTACATTGAACTCCATTTGCCACCTTTCTGCCCAGCTCTGCAACTTATCTATATCCCGCTGTAACCTGCCACATCCTTCTTCGCTGTCCACAACTCCACCGACATTCGTGTCATCCGCAAACGTGCTCACCCAGCCTTCAAGCCCCTCCTCTAGGTCATTTATGAAAATGACAAACAGCAATGGTCCCAAAACAGATCCTTGTGGAACACCGCTAGTAACTGCACTCCAAGATGAACCTATACCATCAACTACTACCCTCTGTCTCCTTCTAGCCAGCCAATTCCTAATCCAAACCTCTAATGCACCCTTAATGTCATACCTCCGTAACTTTTGCATTAGCCTGCCATGGGGTACCTTATCGAACGCCTTGCTAAAATCCATATACGCATCATCTACTGCTTTACCCTCGTCCACCTCCTTGGTCACCTTCTCAAAGAACTCAATAAGGTTTGTGAGGGACGACCTGCACTTCACAAAACCATGCTGACTATCCTTGATCACATTATTCCTATCCAGATGTTCATAAATCCTATCCCTTACAATTCTCTCTAAGACTTTGCCCACAACAGAAGTGAGACTCACTGGCCTATAGTTACTAGGGCTATCCCTACTCCCCTTCTTGAACAAGGGGACCACATTCGCTATCCTCCAGTCTTCTGGCACTATTCCTGTAGACAACGACGACATACAAATCAAGGCCAATGGCTCTGCAATCTCCTCCCAAGATTCCCAGAGGATCCTAGGATAAATGCCATCAGGCCCAGGGGACGTATCTATTTTCATCCTTTCCAGTATCCCCCAGACCTCTTCCCTACATACCTCAAGGTCATCCATTCTAATCACCTGTGACTCAATATTCACATCAGCAATAGTGTCCTGTTCCTGAGTGAATACTGACGAAAAGTATTGATTTGGTGTCTCTCCAATCTCGTCTACCTCCACGCACAACTTCCCACTACTATCCTTGACTGGACCGATACCTACCCTAGACATCCTTTTATTCCTGACATACCTATAGAAAGCCTTTGGGTTTTCCCTATTCCTACCAACTAAGGACTTTTCATGTCCCCTTCTCGCTGCTCTGAGCTCTCTCTTTAGATCCTTCCTGGCTACCTTATAACTCTCAATAGCCCCAACTGAACCTTCACGTCTCATCTTTACATAGGCCGCCCTCTTCCCTTTCACAAGGGATTCCAATTCCTTATTAAACCACGGCTCCCACACAAGACTCTTTACTCCCTGCCTGACTGGTACATACTTATCAAGGACACCCATTAGCTGTTCCTTCAACAATCTCCACATATCATTTGTGTTCTTCCCTTGAAGCCTATTTTTCCAATCCACACATGCTAAGTCATGCCTCACCGCATCATAATTTCCCTGCCCCCAGCTCTCACTCTTGTACTGCAGTGCACACTTATCCCTCTCCATCACTAGACTAAAAGTCACGGAGTTGTGCTCACTGTCCCCGAAGTGCTCACCTACATCCAATTCTAACACCTGGCCTAGTTCATTACCGAGAATCAAATCCGGTATAGCCTCACCTCTTGTTGGCCTGTCTACATATTGTGTCAGGAAACCCTCCTGCACACATTGGACAAACACCGACCCATCTCACGAACACGAGCTATAGCTTTCCCAGTCAATATCTGGGAAGTTAAAGTCCCCCATAACAACCACCCTGCTACTTTCACACTTCTCCTGAATCATCCTCGCAATACTTTCCTTTACATCTCTCGGACAATTAGGAGGCCTGTAGAAAAATCCTAAAACGGTGACCTCACCTTTCCTATTTCTAATCTCAGCCCAAACTACCTCACATGGCAAGTCTTCCTCCATCGTCCTTTCCACCGCTGTAATACTATCCTTGTCAAGCAATGCCCCACCTCCCCCTCTTTTACCCCCATCTCTGACCCTACTAAAACATTTAAACTCTGGAACCTGCAACAGCCATTCCTGTCCCTGTTCTACCCACGTCTCTGTAATGGCCATAACATCGAAGACCCAGGTACCAACCCACGCTGCAAGTTCACCTACCTTATTTCTTATACTTCTGGCATTGAAGTGTACACGCGTCAAGCCACCTTCCTGTTTACAGGCACCCTCCTTCGAGATCGATGACATATTTCTAACCTCCCTACACTCAAGGTCCTGTACCCTAATGCTACAGTCCGGGTTCCCATGCCCCTGCAGAGTTAGTTTAAACCCTCCCATAGAACACTAGCAAACCTCCACCCAAGGATACTGGTGCCCCTCAGGTTCAGATGTAGACCATCCTGTTTATAGAGGTCTCACCTTCCCCAGAAAGAACCCCAGTTGTCTAGAAACCGGAATCCCTCCCTCCTGCACCATCCCTGTAGCCACGCATTTTACTGTTCTCTCTCCCTATTCCTCGGAGCTGCATTTTTGGTGAAGGCGAGTATCAAGGCAGTAATCAGAGATGAAATAACAGAAGGATAACCCAATGAGGCTTTGTGGGTGGAGTAGAGAAATAAGAAGGGGATAGTGACATTACTGGGGTTGTATTTTAGTCTCCCAAATATTCAATGGGAATTAGAGTAATAAAAATGCCGGGATATTGGGGAGACCTACAGGAGCATTTGGATTGTTATTGTAGGAGATTTTCATTTTTCTGACATAGACTGGGACTCCCATAGTGCTTAGTGTTAGATGGGGTGGAATTTGTTAAGTGCATTCAGAAAACATTTCAAAATCTGGATAGAGTTCCGACTCGGGAAGGGACAAATCTTGACCGACTTTTGAGAAATGAGGCAGAACAGCATAACTAAAATCACAGAGTTGGAACCCTTTGGGAACAGCAACCATCGTTGGATTGACCTTAAAACTATTTATTAAGAAAGACGAAACATGTCCCCAGAATCAACACCTAAACTGGGGCAAGACGAATTTTGATGAAATTACTCAGGATTTTCGGAAGTTGGTTCGAGAGATTATTTGCAGGGAAAGGCAACTGGAAGCCCTTCAAAAGCGAGCTAGTGAGAGTCTATAAGTTTCTTTGAAGTTGAAGGGCAAGATTGGCAGGAAAAGGAAACCCTGGAAGCCGAGATATATTGAGGCTTTGAAAAGAAATAAAAGGAGACATGGCTCAGTTGCAGGTAGCAGGAATCAAGGGAATTCCTAGAAGGATATAGGGGAAACAGGACTTTACTGAGGTAGGAAATATTAAGTGCGTAAAGGGGCACGAAATAGCCGTGAGTGAGAGGATTATGGAGAATCCAAAAGGTTTCCGTAGTTGTACTAAAGGAAAAAGAATAACTACAGAAAGAATAGGACTCCTCGAAGTGCGGCCATGTTATGATTGGAAGTGCCAGAGACGGGCAAGGACTTCAATGAATACATCTTCTCTATTTTTACTGTGGAGAAAGAGTTTGGAACTGGGCGAAATTAGTTTCATATCTTGGGGACATTCCTTCTCAGCATAGCGGTGATAGTGTATGCACTATAATGTGTGAAGGTGCATCAAACTTCTGGTCCTGACAAAATATATGCAAGAATATTTCAAGAGACTGGAGAAGAAATTACGAGGGACCCAGCTGATAACTTTTGCATCATCATTAACCATGTGTGAGGACCCGGAAGGCTCGACAGTAAAGAATGTCGGACTCTGTTTCCATAAGGATTACAAAGAAAAATCTGGGAACTACAGACCAATAATGCTAACATCTGGAATCGATAAGTTCCTTCAAAAAAATCTGTGATATAATGTATACGTGGAAAGGCAGGGTTTAATTAGGAGTAGTCAGCATTGTTTTGTGTGTGGGAGATCATGCCTCACAAATTTGGAAGAACTCCTTGATGAATTGACCAGGAGGATTGACGAAGGCAAAGCGGTTGAACTCGTCGATGTTGATTTCAGTCAGGTCTTTCATCAAGTCCCACGTGGTAGACTGCTCTGAAAAGTTAGATTGCATGGAATCGAGTGGAAGATGACAATTTGATGCACAATTGCCTTGATGATAGGAAGCAGACCGTAATAGTGGAAGGATGCTCTTCTGACTGGAGGCCTTTGAATCGCGGAAGGCCTCAGGGATCGGAACTAGGCCCATTCCTGATTGTTATCTATATTAATGATTTGGACGAGAATGTTGAAATCATGATTAGTGAGTTTCCAGATGACATTAAAAGAGTGAGTGAGGAGATTTGGCAGCAGAACCTGAAACATCTGCGAAAGTTGGCTCAGATATGGAAAATGGATTTAAATATAGCGAAGTGTGTCGAGTTGCATTTTGGAAACTCAAATCAATGTTGGATTTTCGTGGTGAATGTTAGGGCCTTAAGGAGTACAGTGAAACAGAGAGACCTTGGGGTTCAAGTGCACGATTCTCTGACGGTGTAATCATAGGTAAACAAGGCATTGAACAATGCTTTGGGCACATTGGTGTTCATCAGTCAGGATATTGAGTATAGACGTTGGAAGCTATGTTGCATTTGCACAGGTCGTTTTTGCGACTGCACTTTTGGGATTGTGTTCAGTATTGAGCCAAAGTCCACTCTGAGATTCTATTCCAAATCTGCTGCATCTTATGCACCAGGTTGGGGCAGCTCTATGATTTATATCTCTCTGAAAATGCCTCAAAAGCCCTTTTTACATTCTCTCTCAGTCAGTGACTGAGGTAAATCGGATTAGTGGCTAATCTGTGTTTAATACCATGTCAGAAAAAGTTTTTACGATGTTATTGAGCATAATGCCATTTAGAGATTCAGGGAAACGATATGCAGTGTCTAAATGCATTGCTTGTTCGAGAGTAATGATAGTGTGTTTGAATAACTGAAGTGAACGGAAGGTGATGCGTCTAGCGAATCGATTAAATGACTGCAGTGAATCTGCTGGTACCGAGACGAATGGAATTTCGTGAGTTAATGCAGTGGGATATAATAACTAAGCAGACTGGGATACAGTGACTGAGAAATGTGGACCTTGTGACTGAGAAAAGTGTGATAGAGTGACCGAGTGAAGTTGGATGTCAAGAACGATGCTATAGAACTGAACGCATTTGCAGTTCAGAGCAGATGAGGTTTCCTTCCCTGAAAAGATTAATTAGCCAGTAGTGTCATTTTTCCAGCAAATGAGCATGGTTTCTTGGCCATCAATAGATTCTTCATGCCAAATATGTTATTTTGCATCGAATTAAAATTCCACCATCTGCAATTTGAAGATTTGAAACCAGGTATCCAGCATATCTGAATGAATAATAGTGAAAATACTACTGGGATCTTGCCTGCATGAAATGCATGGCACGCTGGGAATTATTGAGAAATGTCTGAATTAAAGAGTTCCATCTTTGATTCATTCTTATACTGTATCGCCATTCCTTCAGATCCAAACACTGCTGAAAATGGGGACGACATGACGTATTCAACTCAGAAACCGACAGAAAGTTCTTCATCAAACAGAGCAGTGACGGCAGAAACAGATAACAGCCAGAGCTGAATCGCTGAAAAGTAATCTTTACACAATGGCAATGACTAAAAGCAGCGTAATGTGCCAGAGCGCAGGTGGTTCAGGCGGGACAGAAGTGGTGGAAAGAAGGCTGTAATCAGAGACGTGCTAACTGAAGGATCACCCAGTGAGGTTTTGTGGGTGGAGTAGAGAAATAAGAAGGGGATGGTGACATTACTGGGGTTGTATTTTCGGACCCCAAATAGTCAATGGGAATTAGAAAAATAAATATGCCGGTATGTTGAGGATACCTGCAGGAGAAATTGGATTGTTATAGTAGGAGATTTTGATTTTTCTGACATAGACTGGGACTCCCATAGTGTTGAGTGATAGATGGGGTGGAATTTGAAATGTGCATTCAGAAAACAAAATCTGCATACAGAAGTCCGACTCGGGAAGGGACAAATCTTGACCGAATCCTGGGAAATAAGGCAGGACAGCAAAACTATAGTGATAGAGGTGGAACCCTTTGGAACCATTTACCCTCGTTCTATTCACCTTAAAACTGTTTATTAAGAAGGACGAAACACGTCCACAGAATCAAGTTCTAAATTGGGGCAAGGCGAATTTTGATGGAATTACACATGATTTGCATGATTTGATTCGAGTAGTTTGTTTGCAGGGAAAGCCAAGCGGAAGGCCTTCAAAAAGAGATAGTTAGAGTACAAGATCTATATGTTTCCTTGAATGTGAAGGGCAAGATTTACAGGAATAAGGAACCCTGGAAGCCAATATGAATTGAGGCTTTGACCAGAAAAAAAGGAGACATGGCTCAGTTGCATGCAGCTGGAATCAAGGGAATTCCGAGAAGGATATATAAGAAACAGAAGTTTACTGAGGAGAGAAATCATGAGGGGAAAGTGGGCACGAAATAGCCGTGGGTGAGTCGGTTATGGAGAGTCCAAAGAGGTTCCTTAAGTGTATTAAAGGAAATAGAATAACTAGAGAGAGAATAGGACACCTCGAGGAGTATAGTGGGCATGTAGATTTGGAAGTGCCAGAGATGGGCGACGTCCTCTACGAATTCATCTTCTTTAAGTTTACGGTGGAGAAAGAGTTTGGAACTGGGCGAAATTAGTGGTCATGTCTTGGGGACATACATTCCCAGCACAGAGTTGATATTGAACTTACTATAATGTGTGAAGGTGCATCAAACTTCTGGTGCCGACAAAATATATGAAAGATGAATTCAAGAGACCGGAGAAGAAATTTCGGAGAACCCAGTTGGCAGTCCCTGTCTATGTCAGTCATGGGTGTGGTCACGGATGACTCGCGGGTAATGAATGTCGTACTCTGCTTCAACAAGGACTGCAAATAAACATCTGGGAACTATAGACCAACAATCCTAACATCTGGAGTACATAAGCTAATTGAGAAAATTCTGGGAGGTAATGTATGCATGAGTTAGGAAAAGCAGGATTTGATTAGGAGTAGTCAGCATTGTTTTGTATGTGGGAGACCATGCGTCACAAATTTGTTCGAGTTCTTTGATAAATTAACCAGGAATGTTTTAGATGACAAGGTGTATAACCTTGTCTATATTGATTTCAGTCAGGTCTTTCAGAAGGTCCCACTTAGTAGACTGCTATGGAAAGTTAGATTGCATGGAATCCAGAGGAAGATGGCAATTTGATGCCTTGATGATAGGAAGCAGACCGGAATAGTGGAAGGATGCTCTTTGGACTGGAGGCCTTTGAGTCGTGGAAGGCCTCAGGGTCGGAGCTGTGACCATTCCTGATTGCTTTCTCTATTAATGATTTGGATGAGAATGCACAAATCATGACTATTACGTTTCCAGATGACACTAAAACAGATAGTGAGGATGTTTGGTCGCAGATCCTGAAACATCGGCGGAAGTGTGCTCAGAAATGCAAAATGCAGCTAAATATAGAGAGGTGTGTGGGGTTGCATTTTGGAAAATCAAATCAATGTTGGATTTTCATGGCGAATGGTAGGGCCTTAAGGAGTACAATGAAACGGAGGGATCTTGAGGTTCAAGTGCATGATTCTCTGAAAGTGTAGTCACAGGTAGACAGGGCGTTGAACAATGCTTTGGGCACATTGGTGTTCATCAGTCAGGGTATTGAGTATAGACGTTCGAAGCTATGTTGCAGTTGCACAGGACGTTTTCGAGACTGCACTTTTGGGATTGTGTTCAGTATTGAGCCAAAGTCCACTCTGAGATTCTATTCCAAATCTGCTGCATCTTGTGCACCAGGTTGGGGCATCTCTCTGACTTACATCTCTCTGATAATGCCTCAAATTTCCTTGGTACATTCCCTCTCAGCAGAAGTACACGTTAATTCTGCGATTGAGACTGCCATGAAGATCAAAGCAATCACACTTTCAGTTAGATAGAAAAGTAGATGCAGGATTGAATTCAGGGTACTGAGTTGAAGATGCACGCATGAAAAGGAGTGTGCTTTTTTTGAATGAAGTTTGAGGTAAAGTAACTTTGAAAGGGACAATGAATTCACTGCAATGAATATATTTCATCGACTGCTGAGAATATGTTCCAATGATTATTGGGAATAGAATATCTTCTTGGTGTGACTTGTGCAGTTTGACTGTTTGAAGTGACTTGAATAGAATCCTATTCCTTTGATGTTCTTGTTATGCAGTATGAATGGGTGATGCTTGCATTTTGTTAGACTGTGATCTATTGACAGAGAAAAGACCAATTGTTCACGGTTCATCTTTACATTGGCATAGACAGCTGTGATATCTTGACGTTAAATTTGTTGTGTTTCTCTCTCATGTGACTCCTAGATGTATCAGCTTTTCTTTCTTGCAGTGGCAAGACTTTCATCTGCTCTGGAACCTGTAGGTTTAAGAACTCCAAAGTCCACTGAGAAATCGTCTTCCAAATCCATTCCATAGTTGTAACATATAGTCCACCATTCTGATCACATCTCTCCAATTACACAGTATGCAGTGACCAAGTTAGTGGTGTACAGAAGTTTGGTGTTGTGACTGAGCATAGGTGGAAACAATGATTCAGGGGAGGGTGATTGAGTGACTGAGGAGACAGAGGTGGATTAACTGATGCTGTTGAAATGTAGTGAAGGAGAGCAGTGGAATATTTTGACACTGGAAGCTGTCACGTCCTTTGAGAAGGTGAGTGGGAGCCGTGACTGAGGTATATTAGATAAGTTATTCCCGTGTCTGGAATGTCATGTCTGAAATTAGTCTTACAGTGTGATTGAGGGTAGTGTCATTTAGACATTGCGGGAAGCGTTATGCAGTGACTGAGCGATGTGACTGAGGGAATTGCGTGTTTGTGAGTGATGGTAGTGTGATTGAATAACTGAGGAGAGTAGAAGGTGGTGTGTCAATTGAATGGATCAAAAGATTTAAGCGAATCTTTCGGCACAGAAGGGGAATAGAATTTCGTGAGCTAATGCAGTGGGATGTCATGACTAAGCAGACTGCGATTCAGTGACTGTCATGTGTGGGACGTTCTGACTGAGGTAAGTATGAAAGAGTGACTCAGCGGAGTGTGATGTCAGTAACATTCCTGTCGATCTGATCTCACTTGTAGGCGAGAGCAGATGAGGGTTTCTTCCCAGAAGAAATTAATTAGCCAGTAGTCTAATACTTTTTCCAGCAAATAAACATGGTTTCATGGCCATCAGTTGATTCTTCATTACTGATATATTATTTTTCATCGATTTAAAATTCCACCATCTGCAGTGTGAAGATTGAAAACACATCTCCAAAGCATTCGCAGGTTCTCTGGATTAATAACTCAGTGAAAATACTATTGCATTCTTGCCTCCATGAAATACATGACACTCTGAGAATCATTGCAACATGTCTGAATTAAAGAGATCCATCTTTGAAACATTCTTATACTGTATCTCCATTCCTTCAGATCCAAACACTGCTGAACATGGGGACGACACGACATATTCAACTCAGAAGCCGATGGAAAGTTTATCATCAAACAGAGCAGTGACGGCAGAAACAGGTAACATCCAGAGCTGAATCGCTGTGAAGTATTCTTTATGCAATAGCAATTAACACAAGCAGCGTATTGTGACAGGGTACAGGTGGTTTGGGCGGAACAGAAGTGGTGGAAAGAAGGGAATGAGATTTGCATTTTTGTTAAGGCAAGTATCACAGCAGTAATCAGAGATGTGACAACTGAAGGATCAGCCAGTGAGGCTTTGTAGGTGAAGCTAAGAAGTAAGAAGGAGATAGTGACATTATTGGAGTAGAAATGTGGGCCCCCAAATAGCCAATGGGCAAGAGAGGAACAAATATGCATGGACACTGGGGAGACTTGCAGGAGTAATTGGAGTGTTATAGTCGGAGATTTTAAGTTTCACGACATAGACTTGGACCGCCATAGCGTTTAGTGCTTAGATGAGGCGGAATATGTTAAGTGCTCCATCAGATGGAGAAACCGTATGATTTATATCTTTCAGATAATGCCTCAAATTTCCTTGATATATTCCCTCTCAGTCGAAACTACACATTAACTCTCCAATTGACACTCTCATGAAGTTAAAAACAATCTCACCTTCAGTTAGATCCACAAATAGCTGCAGGATTGAATTCAGGGCACTGACTGCAAGATGCACGCCCGAAAGGGAGTGTGATTTTTTTTGAATGATCGTTTGAGGTAAAGTTACTAGAAAGGGTGCAATGAAGTCACTGAAATCAATATGTTGCCCCACTGCCGGAAATATGTTCCAATGACTATTGCGAGTAGGATTTCATTTTGGTGTGACTTGTAAAATTTGTCTCTTTGAAGTGGGCTGCAATTGCAGATGTCGTGAATTAGAGTGCCTTAAAACAGACTCCTCTTCATTTTGATGTTCTTATAATGCAGTAAAGACTGGGTGATGCTTGCATTTTGTTGTTCTAATATTGATGATGTGCCTGGGATTAGAACAGGTATCCAGGAGTCTTCTCTATATTCAGAATGATGTTGCCAGGGTTGGAGGATTTGTTCTATAGGGAGAGGCTGAACAGGCTGGGGCTGTTTTCCCTGGAGCGTCGGAGGCTGAGGGGTGTCTTTATAAAGGTTTGAAAAATTATGAGGGACATGGATAGGATTAATAGGCAAAGTCTTTTCCCTGGTGTCGGGGAGTCCAGAACTAGAGGGCGTAGGCTTAGGCTGAAAGGGGAAAAGATAGAAAAGAGATCTACGGGGCAACTTTTCTGCAGAGGTTGGTGCATGAATGGAATGAGCTGCCAGTGGAAGTGGTGGAGGCTGGTACAATTGTAACATTTAAGAGGCATTTGGATGAGTATATGAAATAGGAAGGGTACGGAAGGATATGGACTGTGTGCTGGCAGGTGGGACGAGATTGGGTTGGGATATCGGGTCGGCATGGACGGGTTGGACAGAAGGGTCTGTTACCATGCTGTATATAACTAATACTCTATGGCAGATATGATATCATGCCCGCCGTTATGTGATGCTCCTCTTTTCTGTAACTCCCAGAGATTCTTTTATTGTGGTTCCAAATTTCCAACAAGTCATGGAACTACAGGTCAAACAACTCCATCATTCTCTGAAAGATCGTCATCCAAACCAGGATGCACTCATATTCGGATTATACCCCAAATTTGATTTTTAAATCCTCGCTTAGTCGGACTGGATGTTTTCCAATGGGTATTTTTGTGACATTGAAAGCAATATCAACAATAGGTCTGACAGTTGGCTGTTAGGTTGTGATAAGGATTCTGTCTGTCCTTCAGTAAGTTGGTATGCAGTGTGGAAAAGGTGTTATGTACTCTGATACAATTTTATTAGAACAAGAGCTCTGAATTGTGAACCACGGCACATACCACTCAGAAGAACAGGTCAGACTGCAAACATGTGACTTCTGTGACGGAAATGAAATGAATTGACTGAGGAGAGAGTGACGTATTAACTAAGAAGAGAGGTATGCAGTGACTAAGGGAGTGATGTTCAGTAATGTGAATGAGTGTAGTTGGAAACAATGAATGAGGGGATGGTGATTGAATGACTGAGGAGAGAGTGGTGAATTAACTGATGGGGTGAAAAGTGACTCAGAGCACTGGAATATTGGGACAGAGGAAGTAGTCATGTCATTTGAGGTGGAGATTGGGATGTAATGACTGAGGTGTGTAGGATTAGTGGCTCCTGTGTGTAAGACGTCATGACTGAAATTAGTTTTGTGACGTGATTGAGGGTAATGCCATTTAGAAATTGAGGGAAGTGATCGCAGTGACTGAGGGATGAAGGATACAGTGACAGAGGGAATTGTGTGTTCATGAATGATGGTACTGCGATTGAATAACTGAGATGAATGGAAGATGTGTCAAGCAAATTGATTAAATGACTGTGGTGAATCGGTAGGTCCTAAGGGGAATACAATTCGTGAGTTATGGCAGTGGGATGTACTAACTGAGCAGACTGCGATACAGTGTCTAAGATGTGTGGGACATTTTGAATGAGATGTGTAATAGAGTGACTGAGCGAAGTGGGATGTAGTGACGGACGTGAATGGAAATTGGTAGCTGGGACAATGTGATTTAGTGATTGAGGCGATATGGATGTAGAGACTGAGATGTGTAAAACGTAGGGCTGACGTGCAGTGGATCGGAGTGACTCAGTGTGAATTGGGACATTGTGACTGAAGCATGTAGTGGCTGCAGGCAGTGGGAACATATTAAAGGAGATCCGCATGATGCTTTGACTGTGTGAAGGTGATGGCTATGGTGAGCCTTGTAGTTTTGTGGGAAACTGTTATCCTGTTCTTTCGGAAGGCCATATTTGTAATTAAGGCAGCGTGAGTTTTTCACTTTGTCAATCTTGTCTTTGACGTAGTGACTGCGATCATGCCGAGTACTCACAATTCTTCATGTTGAGAACGCCCTTCGTGATTTCCCACACTCCTTTATGTTGTGTTTCTCCTTGGTATTGCTTCTAGCCATGCGTTTTCATTCCTTCATTGCACTTTCAAATGTTTCAACAACTCGGGGATCTAAAGGTTTAAAAATTCCAAAGGCCACTCAGAAATTTTCTTTCAAATCTTCTACAACAGATATTACGACTCCGTTGTTATCTCTCAGATTATTCCCCAACGTTGATTCTTAAGAAAGGAAAGAGAAGTACGGCACAGGAACAGGCCCTTCAAACTTCCAATCCTTTGCCATTCATCGTGCCCTCTCTGAAGTAAAAAAACAAATCTTCATTCCTTATTTGATCTGTATTTCTGTGTTTACCTCCAGTTCTTATAACCATCCAAATGCCTCTGAAATGTCGCCCATGTCACTGCCTCCGTAACCTTTTCTGGCTGTGCATACAGATCTCCTACTCCTCTCGTCATCAAAAACTCCTTCGCACATCTCACCATCTCACAATGAGCCTGTGACCCCCTTGTAATTGAAACAAAGAGTAAAAATAATTTACAGCCCAGGAACAGGCCATTTGGCCCTCCAAGCCTGAGCCTATCCAAATGTACTGTCTATAACTGTCGGTCAATTCCTAAGCATCTGTATCCTTCTGTTCCCCGCCTACTCATGCACCTGTCCAGATGCATCGTAAATGAATCTACCGTGCCTGCCTCTACCACCTCTGCTGGCAACGCGTTCCAGACACCCACCGCCCTCTGTGTGAAGGACATGCCACGTGTATCCCCCTTAAACTTTCCACCTCTCACCTTGAAAGCGTGACCTCTCGTTATGGAAACCCTCACCCTGGGAAACAGCTTGTCTCTATCCACCCTGTCGATACCCTTCATGATTTTATAAACCTCAATCAGGTCCCCCATAATTTCCTTTTATCTCATGAAAATAAACCTAACCTATTCAACCTCTCTTCAGAGCGAGCTCCTTCCATACCAGGCAACATCCTCGTAAACCTTCTTTGCACCCTGTCCAAAGCGTCTACATCCTTTTGGTAATATGGCTACCAGAACTGTACACAGTATTCCAAATGCTGTACAATTTTAACATGACTTGCGAGCTCTTATGAGCCTGTGTCGTATGAGCCGTCCAATGAAGGAAAGCATCCACTCAAGTCTCCCAATATATGATTAGACTTACAGTGTGGAAACAGGCCTTTCAGCCCAACAAGTCCACACTCACCCGCCGAAGCGAAACCCACACCTCTACATTTACCCCTTACCTAACACTACGGGCAATTTAGCATGGCCAATTCACCTGACCCGCACATCTTTGGACTGGGGGAGGAAACCGGAGTACCCGGAGGAAGCACGTGGAGAACGTGCAAACTCCACAGAGTCAGTCGCCTGAGTCAAGAATTGAACCCGGGTCTCAGGCGCTGTGAGGCAGCAGTGCTAACCACTGTGCCACTCGGTAACCACTCTATCCACCTGTGCAGCAACATTCATGGTACTATGAACCTGCACTCGCAGATCTCCCTTCCCATCAAATTTTCCCAAGGCTCTTCAATTCATCATATTATTCACTCTAGAATTAGTCTTGCCGAAATGCACCACCTCACATTTGTCTGGATTGAAATTCATCTGCCATTTTTCGGAACAACTCGCCAGGTGATCTATATCCTCCTGCATTTTTTCACAGTCCCTGATGCTTTCTGCTACTCTATCGGTCTTTGTGTCATTTGCAAACTTGCTGATCATACCAACAGTGCCCTCTGCCGGATCATCTATATATATGGCAAAGAACAGTGGCTCCAACACTGACCCCTGCGGAACAACACTGAACACCTTTCTCCATTTCGAGATACTGCCTCCAGCTAATACACTTTGTATCCTTTTGCTCAATCAATTCTTTATCCTCCTAGCTGGACCACTCTGCACACCATGCGACTTCACTTTCTTCATTAGTCTACCATTGGGAATCTTATCAAATGCCATACTAAAATCCATGTATATGACATCAACAGCCCTTCCTTCATCTATCAATTTGTACACTTTCTCGAAGAACTCTATTAAGTTGTTAAGGCACAACCTCCCCCGCACAAAACTATGTTGCCTATCACTGATAAGGACGTCCTTTTCTAAATATAAACAAATCCAATCCCTCAGTACTTTCTCCAGCAACTTTCCCATCACCGAAATCAGGCTCACTGGTCTGTAGTTATACATTCCTACTACCCTTCTTGTACAGGGGAATAACATGAGCAACCTTCCAGTCCTCTGGCACATCACCTGTATTTAAGGATGCCACAAATATATCTGTCAAGGCCCCAGTTATTTCCTCTCTCGCCTCCCTCAGCAACCTTGGATAGATCCCATACGGTCCTGCGGATTTGTCCACCTTAATAACCTCTAGCCTACCCAACATCTCTTTCCTACTTATGTCAACGTGATCCAGACTAATCAAACTTCTATCTATAATTTCAAGATTCATGTTCCTCTCCTCAGTGAACACTGATGCAAAGTAATCATTCAGAATCTCACCCATTCTGTCAGGTTCGACACACAGCCTTCCTTCATTATTCTTTAGTGGACCAATCCTTTCTCTAGTGACCCACTTGCTTCTTATATAAGAATAAAATGCTTGGGATTCTTCTTAATTCTGTATTTCATGACTGCTTTTAGTCCGCTTGATTGCTCGTTGAAGACTACTCTTATTCTTCCTATATTCCTCCAGCGCCTGTTCTGTTCTTACCTGCCCAGATCTTATGGACGCTTCCCTTTTTCTTTCAGCTAGTTGTACAATTTTTCCTGTCATCTACAGTTAACGAATGTTGCCCTTCCTACCCTTCAACCGGATATGCCCATCTCACACTTATTTCTGATGAAGGGCTTATGCCCGAAACTTCGAATTTCCTGTTCCTTGGATGCTGCCTGACCTGCTGCGCTTTTCCAGCAACACATGTTTGACACTACCTTTAACCTATCTTTGAAAGCTTCCCACGTATCAAATGTGGACTTCCCTTCAAGTAGCTGAATTCAAACCACATTTCAGAGATCCTGCCTAATTTTGATATAATTGGCCTTGGCCCAGTTTAGTACTCTTCCCTTAGGAACAGTCTCACCTTGATCTATGAGTATTCTAAAATTTTCAGATTTGTGGTCACTGTTCCCAAAGTAATCCCCCACTAAAATGTCTACCACCTGTCCTGGCTCGTTCCACAGTACCAGATCCAATACATAGAACATATAGAACATAGAAGGATACAGCACAGTACAGGCCCTTCGGCCCTCGATGTTGCGCCGACCGAATCCTACCTAACCTATACTAGCCCAATAACTTCCAAATGCCTATCCAATGCCCGCTTAAATGACCATAAAGAAGGAGAGTTCACCACTGATACGGGCAGGGCATTCCATGAACTCACAACCCGCTGTGTGAAGAATCTACCCCTAACATCTGTCCTATACCTACCACCCCTTAATTTAAAGCTATGTCCCCTAGTAACACCTGACTCCATTAGCGGTAAAAGGTTCTTAGTATCTACCCTATCTATACCCCTAATCATCTTATACACTTCTATCAGATCTCCCCTAAACCTTCTCTTCTCCAATGAGAACAGCCCCAAGTGCCTCAGCCTTTCCTCATAAGATTTTCCTACCATTCCAGGCAACATCCTGGTAAACCTCCTCTGCACTCGTTCTAAAGCTTCCACATCCTTCCTATAGTATGGCGACCAAAACTGCACACAATACTCCAGATGAGGCCGCACCAGAGTCTTATACAACTGCAACATGACCTCAGGACTCCGGAACTCAATTCCTCTGCCAATAAAGCCCAGTACACCATATGCCTTCCTCACAGCACTATTTACCTGGGTGGCAACTTTCAGAGATCTGTGTACATGGACACCAAGATCCCTCTGCTCATCCACACTACCAAGTAGCCTACCATTAGCCCAGTAATCCATCATCTTGTTATTCCTACCAAAGTGAACGACTTCGCACTTAGCTACATTGAATTCCATTTGCCACATTTCCGCCCAGCTCTGCAACTTATCTATATCCCGCTGTAACCTACCACTTCCTTCCTCACTATCCACAACTCCACCGACTTTTGTGTCATCCGCAAACTTGCTTACCCAGCTTTCAAGTCCTTCCTCTAGATCATTTATAAAGATAACAAAAAGCAATGGTCCCAAAACAGATCCTTGTGGTACACCGCTAGTAACTGCGCTCCAAGATGAACATAATCCATCAACTACTACCCTCTGTCTCCTTCCAGCCAGCCAATTCCTAATCCAAACCTCTAATGTATCCTCAATGCCATACCTCCGAAGTTTTAGCATTAGCCTACCATGGGGAACCTTATCGAACGCCTTACTAAAATCCATATACACAACATCTACTGCTTTACCCTCATCCACTTCCTTGGTCACCTTCTCAAAGAACTCAATAAGGTTTGTGAGGCACGACCTGCCCTTCACAAAACCATGCTGGCTATCCCTGATCACGTTATTCCTACCCAGATGTTCATAAATCTTATCCCTTACCATTCTCTCTAAGACTTTGCCCACCACTGAAGTCAGACTCACTGGCCTATAGTTGCTAGGGCTATCCCTACTCCCTTTCTTGAACAATGGGACCACATTCGCTATCCTCCAGTCCTCTGGTACTATTCCTGTTGACAACGACGACATAAAAATCCAGGCCAATGGCTCTGCTATCTCCTCCCTAGCTTCCCATAGGATCCTGGAGTAAATGCCATCAGGCCCAGGAGACTTATCTATATTCATCCTTTCCAATATTCCCAAAACCTCTTCCCTGCATATTTCCAGGGCATCCATTCTAATTATTTGTGATTCCATATTCACATCAGCAACAGTGTCCTGTTCCTGAGTGAATACTGATGAAAAGTACTGATTTAATGTCTCTCCAATCTCCTCCGCCTCCACACACAACTTCCCACTACTATCCTTGACTGGACCGATACCTACCCTAGTCATCCTTTTATTCTTGACATACCTATAGAAAGCCTTTGGGTTTTCCCTAATCCTACCAGCTAAAGACTTTTCATGTCCCCTTCTCGCTTCTCTTAGCTCCCTCTTTAGCTCCTTCCTGGCTACCTTATAACACTCAATCGCCCCTACTGAACCTTCACGCCTCATCTTTACATATGCCGCCTTCTTCCCTTTCACAAGGGACTCCAATTCCTTACTAAACCACGGCTGCCTCACAAGGCCCTTTACACCATGCCTGACTGGTACATACCTATCGAGGACACGCAGTAGCTGCTCCTTGAACACTCCCCACATCTCATTAGTGTTCTTCCCTTGAAGCCTGTTTTTCCAATCCACACATCCTAAGTCATGCCTCACTGCATCATAATTTCCTTGCCCCCAGCTATAGCTCTTGCCCTGCGGCACACGATTATCCCTCTCCATCACTAAAGTAAAAGTCACCGAGTTGTGGTCACTGTCCCCGAAGTGCTCACCTACATCCAAGTCTAACACCTGGCCTGGTTCATTACCTAGAACCAAATCCAATATAGCCTCCCCTCTTGTTGGCCTGTCGACATATTGTGTCAGGAAACCCTCCTTCACACATTGTACAAACACCGACCCATCTAATGAACTCGAGCTATAGCTCTCCCAGTCAATATCTGGGAAGTTAAAGTCCCCCATAACAACCACCCTGCTACCTTCACTCTTTTCCTGAATCATCCTCGCAATATTATCCTCTACTTCTCTAGGACTATTAGGAGGCCTGTAGAAAACAACCTAACAGGGTGACCTCACCTTTCCTATTTCTAACCTCATCCCAAACTACCTCAGATGGCAAGTCCTCTTCCATCGTCCATTCCACTGCTGTGATACTGTCTTTGACAAGTAATGCCACGCCTCCCCCTTTTTTACCCCCATGTCTGATCCTTGACTGGACCGATACCTACCCTTTCCCTCATCGGACTGTTATACTGCTCTAGAAAACTCTCCTACACCCTTCTTAAAAATCCTACCCTACCCAGACCTCTAACGGTATGTGTATCCCAGTCAATGTTCACAAAATTAAAATCTCCCATCACCACGAAACTAATGCCTCTACATCTTTCCATAATCTGTTTACTATTTGTTCTTCTATCTCAAGCTCATTGTTGGGAGGCCTGTAATACAAACCCAACAATGTAACTGCACCCTTCTTATTTCTCAGTTCCACCCATAATATCTCACTGCCTACTATCTCTATAGTGTCCTCCTTTAGCACAGCCGTGAGATGATGCCTGACGAGCAATGAAACTCCACCACCCCTCTTTTATTTCCCCCTCTCCTGTATGGAGCGTCGATAACCTGGGACATTCACTTGCTAATCATCATGCCCGTCCTTCATCCAAGTCTCTGTGATTACAATAACATCATACTCCCAGGCACCAATCCAAACTCTAAGTTCCTCTGCCTTATACGCTATACTCCTTGCATGAAAGTAGATGCATTTCAGGCCACCAGTTCTTTTGACTTTATCCATTCCCTGCCTCCTCTTCCCTTTATTAATGCTATCTTCATGATGCTTACAGTCTCGAGTTGCCACCTCGTTACCTACTTGTTTTCTCTTCTGGTTCCCAGTCCCCTGGCACATTAGTTTTAAAACCTTCCAACAGCAGTAGCAAATATTCCCCCAAGACGTTGGTTCCGGCCTGGTTCAGATGTCCATCCATTTTATAATAGTCTTGCCTTCCCCAGAAGCGGTCCCAGTGTCCAAAAAATCTGAAGACCTTCAAAGTGGAGGAAAAAATCCCTGACTCGTAAATACTCTACGAATCGAAATTACCTGTTCTTAGTACTGTATAACATTCTATCTGGGCTAATCACTAGAATTTCATTTAATCTTTTCCTTTGATTTAAGTTTTCATGTGATTAAGAGATGAGAAGTGTCAGGATAAATCCTCAAAAAATTGTGTGATTGAGACTATGATTCAGTGCAGATTTCACGAAGAGTTCAAAGAGGGTTAAACACGAACAACATGCACTTGATCTGGTTTTGTGATTCGTCTATCATAGGAACAGACCAGAAAGTTGAAATTTCAAACCTGCATGTGCTTCCTGCTATTCTCCTTCTTCTAGCCCTGACCTTCCCTTCTTTCTCACTCAGGTCCTTAATCAGATTATGCATTGTACCAATTATTTCAGATAATTCATAGCTTTAAAGGAGCTTCCAGGCCCTGTGTAATGTTTTTATTTTATATTTGTTGTCAAAATGATATCGATCAAGTCAATCTACATTCTCTCCTCTCTCTCGCCTCTTCTTCACCCACTCCATACTGTCAACGTCCTACCTTTGCTCCATTACACTGACACTTGTTCCTGATTACATGATCGTCTAACGACCTGTTGAATGTTTCAACTGAGCCGAAAGTCTTCACTCTTCTCGATGGTTCATCCCAAGTCCTAACTCCTCCTGTTGTATTTTATATAACGTTTGGAACCATGTTTAAAACAGTGTCCACTGGTTTTACAGCCAGTTATCACGAGTAAGAGATTCACTCCATCCACTTCAACCAAACTGTGATTGTAAAAATCTTCACTCATCCTCTTCTGCAGCTTGTCCTGTTCAATGAAGTATACAGAAGGCTCCAGTTTGACAGTCGCTGCCAGTTGTTTGATTTGAAGTCACAGCCACAGTGATTTAATCGGGTCATTTGATCTTGTTGTCTCGCGTCATAACCATCTCGTTTGGTATGGTGTTGATGTCGTTCCTATATGCATTTAGTAAACCTGATAAACATAACCTCTGTGTAAAGCTCTAACCCTGTCATCCAGCATATCTAATTCTCCGACACCCCGTTCCAACATGTTATTTTCTTACTCTGTCGGTGTTTCCATTCTCGGTCCATATTCAAATCTTTACACCCATCATAATCTTGACAGCTCTCTTTACATCTCTGTACCACTAGTTTTTTCCTCAATCCATGTCTCACGTGTTTGTCTTTCATTCCAGAATCAAGAGCCCCTGCAACAAAACCATCTACTGAGTGCAAACGAGCAGATGATGAACATTTAACACCAGGTATCCAAAAGCTGCTGAGAGGAGAAGTTCAACTTAATTGTTTCAGGCATTAACTTTAGAAATACTCCGTCTCTCACATAATCATTGGGGGTTCGTAATTGAAACTCTCCATGAGCCTGCTATACACAAGTCCACTCCAAGGAGGTACACTTAAGTCTCCCAATATAAGAAATAGTTGAAGAATTTCTACAACACAGGATTAGTCTTTCGTCCTCTATTGTCTGCACAATTTCTTTGAAAAAACAAATCAATCAAGATTCCTTGTAAATGACCTACCCGCCACGCCAGCAGTCCCCAGCAGTGTAAGAATGTTGCTCTTGAATCGCTATATTATCCAATGCTGTCGCTCCCGAACCTATCATCTTGATTTGCTTTTCGTTCTTTTCCAGTAACTCCACGTTTTCAGTTTGAGCCTGTTGTTGCATGAGATGGAATAGTGCTCCTGTCCATTCCCCGGATCAATACTGTCCACGTCCATAATGATTTTGAAAATGTCTTGATCTTCACCTCTCCAAAAAGAACAGTCCGAGATTAACAAAGTTATCTATGTTATTGAAGTGCAGTGGCAGCAGATCCATTCTTGCAAATCCTATTCCTATCTAATCTTTCTCTGTTCCTATCTAATGTCACGGTCTCACTCTGAATGTCCGTCACCCATAATTGGATGTAATCATCCACTGAATGCTGAAAGCATGTCTTACACAGTTTCATGGAGAAAGTGAAGACAGCAGATGCTGGAGATCAGAGCTGAAAATGTGTTGCTGGAAAAGCGCAGCAAGTCAGGCAGCATCCAACGAGCATGAGAATCGATGTTTTGGGCATAAGCCCTGCTTCAGGAATGATTCCTGAAGAAGGGCTCATGCCAGAAACGTCGATTCTCCTGCTCTTTCGATGCTGCCTGACGTGCTGCGGTTTTCCAGCAACACATTTTCAGCTTACACAGCTTCATCACAACGTCTTTGATCTTCCGCTCTATGCGACCATTAATGAAGTCAAGATAGAATCATAGAACCCTTACAGTGCAGACCAATTCCACATCAACCCTCTGATGAGTATCACAACCATAATCTATTATTCACATTTCCCCTGAATAATGCACCTCACCAACACATTCTTCAACAAAATGGGTAATTACCAAGGCCAGTTCACTTAACCGGCACATCTTTGGACTGTGGGAGGAAAAGTGACATATACAGAGGAAACCCACACAGAGAGGGGGGATGATGCAAATCGCACACAGACAGTCGCCTGAAGCTGGAATCGAAACTGGCACTCTCGCATTATACAGGTGCAGTGCTAACCACTGATTCATTGTGCCATGCAATTAAGCACCTGTGCCAACCAAAGTGTTTTAATCGCTCCTAGCATACCTTAGATTTGTGAGATTGCACATATTATTCTCTGTACTTCTGATACATTTTAAAATGTTTGTGGCGCCTTACGTTGAGAATATTTCTCAGCTATTAATCATATTCGGGGTTTTGACGTGTTGAAGCTGAGTCCATATCCCCTCAACATTTTAGTGATGCTGGATTTGTCAGAGGAAGATTGTGAACATATCAATGGCCATGCTCAAGTGATGTACGTTGGCAGGAACAAGCTGGACACTTCTGACTATCTTGAAAAGGTAAGAGGTTTGTTCTGCACTTATACTCAGTTTCTTCAACCCCTGATTAAATTATCACAGTCAGCATTAACTGATCATCCGTAGTTGTAAATTTTAGCACATCATGGGCTGCATCGTCAACATATCCCGCGATGGTTTTGGTAAAATGCCACTGACGAGTCTTCACTTTCTGATTCAGTGATGAACGGTCATTGATGGATTGGGAGACCGTTCCTCAAAACATAACATCCATATGAAGGGATTCGTCAGCCAATGATGGGACAGAAGTTCTCCTTCTTTTAGACAAAATGGATATCAATGGTGAAAGGGGTTTGGTGATGTCTCCTAAGTTCGTTCTGTCAGTTGCAGTATAACTGCTATTCCTCATTTTCATACCCCATTCCTCACCGAAAAATTATATCTCTCCCCAGGTACAGATGATGCTGAAAGATCATATCCCATGCAAGAATCTGCTGTCAAAACCTGAAAAAAGGGAAAAAAGCCCTAATGACCAGTAAAGTGAAGAATATTCAGTGGTTGTGTAACAACTGAGAACTGGATCAATGAGTAGGATGTAGTCGGGGTAGGGCATTGGAGGACTGGAATTGTTTAGTGGAAGTGTTTGTGATATTGAGTGGCGTATGTGTGATTGCGCTGGTGATGGGGTTTTTATGTACTGTGGAATGTGCATTATTGTGTCCGTGAAGACACTTTTCATACACTGTGGAGGGTGAATTATTGTGTTTGTACACATGCTGGCTTATTGTGTTGGTGAAGGGATATATGATATGGTGTTGGGTGTGCATCTGTCGTATTTGTTGGAGTATTTCACATATTAGACTTTTACAGGGGAAGAAGGAAGATGTGAACACTGTGAAAACTCGGGACCTGTAGAGAAAAACAAAGTCAATCTCCATTCTTTTCTTTTACTTTACAGGCAACAGGGCAATCACAAGGGCTCCCCTTCCAATAAAAAAAGACGAATTCTTAAATCATGCTGCCTTTGGATAAGAGACAGGAATGGACACATGTCATTCCTCTCAAAGGACTGTAGAAACAAATTGAAGAGAGGGGTTAATGGTAAATTATTTTTAAAAGGAACAGTTGTGATTGCACTTCGTTCCATTCTCCAGAGAATGATTTTCTTGTCCCTTCTTCCAACTCAAACAGGAAGAAACTTTATTTTATTAACAGGTTTGAAGGTGTGAATTTAATTCAAGCATTCCGAGAGTTTTTGTTCTGTATGGGCTCACTCAGACTATTAGCATGGGAGGCTGCAAAGGAGAAAAATTGACATGTCTGCATTAGCACGTTGCCAATATATTGGAGGAAGTTCAGCAGGGACTAGGGCTTGCCTCATGAAGAATGCAGCATGGCAGTACACAGCTGGAAGGATTAGCTCTGAATGGAGGCTGCATGAGCCCGTGTTGCTGACTGTGAGCAACCAGGTCGAGCAATATTTATGATTGAGAGAGGCATGGTCTTGGTGATGAGGAAACAGGTGTCTCCTTTCGACTAAGGGATGCAAAAAAATGGGCACATTGTTTTACCATGAAATACAGGATGGTCACAGGGGAATTCCTGACAAAAAAGAAAACCCAGAAGTGGTTTTGAAACGCTTTGCCTTGGAGAGTAGTCGAGTTATAGCCAATACTTGCATGAACACTAGTGTCATAATTTTCAAGGCTATTGGTCGAGTGTGCAAGTGGGACCCCTTTGGTTTTGGTATAGCTAAGATAGCAGAGATTCGATGGATCAAAGTGCCTCTTCTGCATTGTGTTATTCTAAGATTCTATGAAAGAGGTTGGGAGACATGGGACTTTGCACGAGTAAGGACTCATATAAGATCACCAGAGATTGCAACATATTTGAAGAATGTCCGGTCGCAGCCGTAATGTAAGTGGTATTTTAATAGAAAATAAAACAGATTTGAGAGTGAATTAAAAATCAATGTTTTTAACAGAGAAATGAACATCAACACTTGGGTTCATAGACATTAAAATTTTATCACAAAAATGTTGCACACAACAGTCACTTGCGAATTTCTCTTCCATTCATTTCAATGTTTCATTTGTTTAAAGCTGGTCTCTGGAAATATAAGGAAACCTATTAAAAAAAGCTATTTTATTAAACTGTGCTGAGACAATACACGGCAAAAAAGTCTGACAAGTCATTCAGAGGAGCAAGCATAATTAATCAGATATTGTATCGATTTCTAAAATTCTTTCCTCAGCATTATCCTTACCAAAACTGTTCATCCATTTGACAACTTCCTGCTGTACGTTTGAAGATGTCAACTGGATTTGATAAATTAGCTGAATACCTGGAACATTACTCTGCAAATTAAATGAACACTGATCGAAACATATTGAAGCATCAATTCAAATTTCATAGTTTTAAGAATTTTGGTTTGTTTATGTATTTCGTTAAGTTTGCTTAATAAATGAATGAAGTCTCAACTTCACTTCCGCAACTCACTGTGTTTTGGAACTGCATTATCTGGATCTCGTGTATATTGATTGTCATAAGTTTTCCCATGGCAGGCTCATTCAGGAAGAAAGAAGAAGAGATGCAGGGAATCCTGTCTGTGTGGATGCTGAATTCACTGGCCCAAAGAACACAAATGATGGTGGTAGACAGGAAATATTCAGGCTGGAGGTCAGTAATCGTGGTGTTATACAGGGATCGGTTCTGGGACCTTTGCTTTAGATGATGTTTTAGAAATGACTTGGACGAGGAAGTGGAAGGTTGGGTGAGTTTGTCCATGACACGAATGTTGGTGAATTTGTGACCAGTGTGGAGGGTTGTTGTAGTTTGCTACGGGACATTGACACGATGCAGAAATGGGCTGATAAATGGCTGATAGAGTTTGAACAAGAAAAGGATGAAGTCCTTCACTTTGGAAGGTTGAATGTGAATGGAGAATATAGGGTCAAAGGCAGGATGCTTTGCAGTGTGGAGGAACAGAGAGATCTGGGGATCCATGTGCATAGGTCCTCAAAGTTGCCACCCAAGATGATAGAGTTCGTAAGAAGGCATATGTTATGCTTGCTTTCATTCGCAGGGAGATTGTCTTTCAGAGCTGCGAAGCTATGCTTCAGATCGAAAGATTTCTGGTTAGATTACATTTGTAATATTGTGTTCAGTTCTGGTCGCCTCATTATAGGAACGATGTGGAAGTTTTAGAGATGGCCCTGGGGAGATTTACCAAGAAGCTGTCTGCCTGGAGCGGTTGTCTTATGAAGGAAGGTTGATAGCATTTCTCACTGGAGTGAAGACGGATGAGAGCTGACTTGATCGAGTTGGACAAGACGTTTAGAGGCTTGGATACAGTGGATGGACCGAGACTTGTTCCAAGGCCAGAAAATTCTATCATGATAGGCCTTAATTTTAGAGTTATTGGGAGAAGCTTTATGGAGATGTCAGAGGTAGGTTCTTTACTCGAAGAGCGGTGGGTGTGTGGGACGCACAACCAGCAGTTGTAGTACAGTCAGATACATCAGGGAGATTTAAGCGACTCAAGGATAGACACATGGAAGTTAATACAATGAAGGTATGTAGGTTAGTCTGATCATAGAATAAGATAAAATGTCGGCACAACATCAACGGCCAATGAACCTGTACAGTGATATACTCTTCTGTATTCTATGTTTTATGTTGTATATTCAAAGACTTTCATTCTCCTGAAATATTTTATGACTCGTGACTCCAATACCTCGCTGACTGGTGTTGGGCTACACATGAACTCAAATCCGCAAATCTGCCTTAGAAAGACACCAGCTGATGTATTTTGCTGCCCCTTTCTCTATTCAAGAGACACTTCCCCCACTGAGAGTCTTGCTTTTACAAGAGTGTAGTTTACAAATTCAATGACACCCATGTGTCAAATAGATACAGCAGTTAACATGGATGTTACAGCCGTGTGTATGAGTACAATAGTGGCTATCAAGGATGGGACATGGAAATGGAAGTTATCTTTCAATGACACTCCACTCCACAACTAAGGCAGAGCAAACGATACCTTTAAGCAATACAGAGGAGGACCATTGCCCCAGAATGCCTGAACTGGTAAAGATACAAAAACAGTGAACGTGACCCACTTTCCAGAAATGGGGCTCAGCCTTGAATTTTACGAAAATGTAAATGCAGATTTGTAAGGCTTGTGAGGGCGCCAGTCTCAACATTCCTCTCAGACAGGGCAAGTCAGACACCCAGGACCTCATGTCAAAAGTTTTGTTTTCTTCGAATCTTCTCTGAAGTCGTTAACTTTCTTTTTAAAATTAGACCTCTCATTATTCGCGGGTGGAGCCAATGTCTGATTACAGATGCAGAGCCATTCAGGCAGGATGCTTTGCCTTGGATTGTCTGAGAGTTTTCCGATCATTGCTGAAGTTTCATTCGTTTCGACAAATGAGGATTATGTGATCACCCTGCTGATTTGTGCCTAATCGATGATGGGGATATTTGGGAATCAGCAGATAATTTAATCAATATAATATCGCGAGCCTCACAATCCATCTTGAACGATATGCAAGGAACGTAATTAATGGGTAACCTGTGGTTGTAAAACGTCTGCTCTTCCAGAAGGTTGTAGAAGAAGTGTTGCAAAAAATGATAACATGCAATGTTAAGTTACTTGGGTTTTGACTAATTTCTAAGTTTGGGGAGAGCATTGATTCACCATTTAAAAACAAAAAATAGGAAATCACAATAAATCATTCACTATTCCTCGGTGGCAAGATGCAGATATTGGCATACGACAGGTTCAGGTCTCAGGGGCCAACTATTTTCAATCAATATTGCTGAATTGGATGAGGAGATAGAAAAAAAAACAGAGAGAGGCAAAAAGAAAAATGCTGATGGCGCAAAAAACAGTGAGGAATCGAGCCGCATTAAATAAACAAGACATTTATAGATGAGTTTGGATTGCTGTAGTGATTGGCCTAAAAA
Source organism: Hemiscyllium ocellatum (assembly GCF_020745735.1). NCBI lineage: Eukaryota > Metazoa > Chordata > Chondrichthyes > Orectolobiformes > Hemiscylliidae > Hemiscyllium > Hemiscyllium ocellatum. The sequence goes on from NW_026867625.1 coordinate 381,421, forward strand.
TTGGCTGATGGATTATACCGCGGATATATTTGAAATTATGTCTTTAAGAAGTCAACGTACTGTTTAAATCTGGAAAGAAACAATTAAAGATTCCTTTCATGCAGACAAATGAGAGGGATACCAACCCTTTCTGACTTGAGACTTGTGGATTCTGGAAAGCCTTTGAGAATCGGGCGCCGATCTGTGTATCCTCGTGCATATGTCAGCAGGTATAGCAGTACATATGTAAGCTAAATATAATTCTGGCATTTGATGCTGACTTACTTAACCTCCACGATTCTTTAGTGCGGCTGCATTAGAAGAATTAAGTGCAGTCGTGGGAACAGAGGAGGTGTGCAAGTTTATTGGAGGCAAATCAGGGAATCTTCACGAAATTAGTTTCAGAGATGTGTGGGTTTGTCTTACGAAGAGAGATTTAACAGTTTAGCCATCTACTCTCTGGATGAACAAGGTATGCGTAGAGATGATAATACTTCATGTACAAAGAGAGGCCAATGATTTTTGATGGGAGCGGTGAAGTTAAAATAAAACCATGAGCTGACGTGACTTCTCTCAAAGCAACATAAACATGTGGAATTATGCACAATGTTCATACCTGTGCACATGAAAGGCGAGAAATGTAAGCCGCAGAAACGTAAACATCCAATAATTATGTTCAATCGCAATTACTGTGATCAATTCGGAGGTTGGTCCAAGTCTTTTTATTTTCGATTTTATCTTTCAATTTTGAAATGCCTTACAAATGCTGCAAAAGGATACTTCAGGGCGCTTTTCAATTGTTCTCTGAATTTTGAATGTGTTATAGCTTAATAAGCTATGTTTGTGCAGCAACTCATGATTGGTAACATCAAGCCCATTCCTAACACAAAGAAAGGTAACTTTATCGAATAATATTGCTTTCATTTCCAGGTATTATGAAATATTATCTCTGACCATAACAGAATGAAATTTCACGAATAACAAATAGCAAAATGATCCATTCTTTAGGTTCATCATTTCTGAGTCATTTCTATTCGCCCCACTCTACTGGTCACCAAGATGTGTTCCAACAGAATCAGGATAAATGGAGCACACTGTTTATAATATGATGTATGAATTCAATTGTTCTTCAGATCACAGATACCTAAATGAGAAATTACATTTTATAAAACCATGGGTTGTTCGTCAAATAATACATATCTGGTTACAAGAAATAGCAGAAATCATTCTTCAACAGATTCAGAACAGTTACTGCCCCCAAAATCAAAATCGTCAACAGGTAACTTTGAGCAAGTGAAACAAAGAGAAAAGTGATGTATGAATGATTGTGGCATTTCCTGTTTAATTCCAAATATCAACATTGAAACATTTATTAATATTTTATTACAGAAATGTACTGATGGATTTTTTTTCCGTCATACAATGTAAACAATGAATACATATTAGAAATTGCAAATGTGTTTCAAGTGGAATAACCTAAGAATAAAATCGTTTTATTGGATCAGAAAACAAAACACTTTTAAGATATCCCTGTAGAACACGACTAAGAAAATGACATTAATTCAGTTGGCAACTCACAATAAGGAGCAGACATAAGACAGACCTGCTGATTGTGGAAGTATGAAAGACAAACAGAAGTGACTGGAGAAACTCAGCTGGTCTAGCAGTATCTGTGGAGAAAAAACACTGTCAAGTTTCCAGTATAGTGTCATGTTTTCAAATCAATGTTGAATAATTAAACTTCAATTAAAACCGTAAGGATGATGAACAGTAGCACGGTATTTGATTCCACCAGCTTGCACTATCAATCATGAAGGTCATGACTGGTCAGAAAATCCTCACGTACACATTGCATCCAGTTTCTCATCAGTGTTTATTCCCCTACTGACTAATAATCTATCTATCTCAGCCAGAGATATACAAATTTACCTTCTGGACAATGCTTTGTCACAGTAAGGAGCTCCAAATAGACAGGAACTATGAGAGAAGAAATTCCTCCTCATTCCAGCGTTATGGTGGTTGAGTGAAGACCAAGGTCTGGATGCCCATATAAGAATGGACCCTTCACACTCTTTCAGCAATATTAGAGTCATAAAGTCATAGAAATTACAGCATGGAAACAGCTCCTTCGGTCCAACCCGTCCATGCCAACAAGCTATCCCAACCCAATCTAGTCCCACCTGCCAGCAACCGGCCCAAATCCCTCCAAACCCTTCTTATTCATATATCCATCTAAATGTCTCTTAAATGTTGCAATTATACCAGCCTCCACCACTTCCGCTGGCAGCTCATTCCATACACGTACGACCCTCTGCATGAAAACGTTGCCCCTTAGGTCTCTTTTATATCATTCCCCTCTCACCCAAACCTATGCCCTCTAGTTCTGGACTCCCCGATCCAAGGGAAAAGAATTTATCTATTTATCCTATTCATGCCACTCATAATTACGTAAACCTTTTATAAGGTCACCCCTCAGCCTCCAATAGTCCAGGGAAAATAGCCTCAGCCTGTTCAGCCTCTCCCTATAGCTCAAATCCTCCAACGCTGGCAACTTGTTTTCTGAACCCTTTCAAGTTTCACAACATATTTCCGACAGGAAGGAGACCAGAATTGCACACAATATTCCAACAGTGGCCTAAACAATGTCCTGTTCAGCTGCAACATGACCTCCCAACTCCTGTACTCAATTCTCTGACCACGGTGGCACAGTGCTTATCACTGCTGCCTCACAGTTCCAGAGACCCGGGTTCAAATCCCGCTTCACGCGACTGACTGCGTGGAGTTTTGCACATTCTCCCTGTGTCTGCGTGGGTTTGCTTCGGTTTCCTCCCACAGTCCAAAAATGTGCAGGTTAGGTGAATTGGCCAAGCTAAACTGCCCATAGGGTTAGATAAATGGGTAAGTGTCGGGGAATGGGTCTGGGCGGGTTGCATTTCGGCCGGTCAGTGCGGACTTGTTGGGCCGAAGGGCCTGTTTCCACACTGTAAGCAATCTAATCTAATCATAAAGGAAAGCATACCAAACCCCATCACTATCGTATCTATCAGCGACACCACATTCAAAGAGCTATGAACCTGCACTCCAAGGTCTCTTTGTTCAGCAACACTCCCTAGGACCTTACCATTAAGTGTATAAGTCCTACTAAGATTTACTTTCCCAAAATGCAGCACTTCACATTTATCTGAATTAAACTCCATCTGCCACTTCTCAGCCCATCTGGTTCAGATCCTGTTGTAATCTGAGGTAACCCTCTTCGTTGTCCACAACACCTCCAATTTTGGTATCATCTGCAAACTTATTAACTGTACCTCTTATGCATGTATCCAAATCATTTATATAAATGACACAATGTAGAGGACCCAGCACTGATCCTTGTGGCACTCCACTGGTCACAGGCCTCCAGTCTGAAAAACAAACCTCCACCAGCACTCTCTGTCTTTTACCTTTGAGCCAGTTTTGTATTCAAGTGGCTAGATCTCCCTGTATTCCATGAGATCTAACCTTGCTAATCATATAAGTCACATCTACCACTCTGCTCACATCAATCTTCTTTTGTCTCTCTTCTATAAACACAATCAAGTTTGTAAGATGTGATTCCCACACACAAAGCCATGTTGACTGTCCCTAATCAGTCCTAGCCTTTCCAAATACATGTGCATCCTGTCTCTCAGGATTCCCTAGAATAACTTGCCCACCACCGAAGTCAGGCTCACTGGACTATAATTCCCTGGCTTGTCTTTACCGCCCTTCTTCAACAGTGGCACCACGTTTGCCAACCTTCAATCTTCCAGCACCTCAGCTGTCACTATCGATGATGCAAATATCTCGGCAAGAGGCCCAGCAATCACTTGTCTGGCTTGCCACAGAGTTTTCGGGTACAGCTAATCAGGTCCTGGGGATTTATCCACCTTTACCCCTTTCAGCACTTCCTCCTTTGTAATCTGGGCATTTTGCAAGATGTCACCATCTACTTCCCTACAGTCTATATCTTCTGTATCCTTTTCCACAGTAAATACTGATGCAAAATATTCATTTAGTATCTCCCCCATTTTCTGTGGCTCCACACAATGGTCGCGTTGCTGATCTTTGTGTGGGGGCCTATTCTCTCCCTAGTTACCCTTTTGTCCTCAATATATTTGGCAAAACCCCTTCGATTCTCCTTAATTCTATTTGCCAAAGCTACCTCAAGTCTCCTTTTTGCTCTCCTGATTACCCTCTTAAATATATTCCTACTTCCTTCATACTCTTCTAAGTATTCACTCGAGCTGTCCTGTTTATACCTGACATATGCTTTCTTCTTTTTCTTAACAAAACCCTCAATTTCTTTAATCATCCAGCATTCCCTATACCTGCCAGCCTTCCCTTTCACCCTGACAGGAATATACTTCTCTGGATTCTTGTTATCTCATTTCTGAAGGTTTCCCATTTTCCAGCCGTCCCTTTACCTGCGAACATCTGCCTCCAATCAGCTTTCAAAAGTTCTTGCCTCATACCGTCAAAATCGGCCTTTCTCCAATTTAGAATTTGAACTTTTAGATCTTGTCTTTCCTTTTCCATCATTATTTCAAAATGCATAGAATTATGGTCGCTGGCGCCAAAGTGCCCCCACCACTCCCCCTCCTTGGCCGACATCTCAGTCACCTGCCCTGCCTTATTTCCCAGAGTGGTCACGTTTTGCACCCTCTCTAGTAGGTACATCCACATACTGAATCAGAAAACTGTCTTGTACACACTTAAGAAATTCCTCTCCATATAAACCTGTAGCACTATAACAGTCCAGGTCGATGTTTGGAAAGTTAATATCACCTGCGATAACTATTATTCTTACAGATAGCTAAGATCTCCTTACAAGTTTGTTTCTCAGTTTCCCTCCGACTATTGGGGGTCGATAATACAATCACAATAAGGTGATCATCCCTTTCTTATCTCTCAGTTCCATCCAAATAACTTCCCTGGATGTATTCCCAGGAATATCTCCTTTACCTCTGTTCCAGGATACGAATGTTACAGGAAGGATAGAAAGGGAGGCAAGAGAGGAGGGGGTGTGTGGCATTTTTGATAAGGGATCGCATTACAGCTGCGCTGAGGGAGGATCAGGTGTACCCAAGAACTCTGTGGGAAGCTAGGGAAGTGATTGCTGGGCCTCTTGCTGAGATATTTGTATCATGAATAGTGACAGGTGTGGTGCCGGAAGACTGGAGGTTGGCAAACGTGGTGCCACTGTTTAAGAAGGGCTTTAAAGATCAGCCAGGGAACTATACACCAGTGAGCCTGACATCGGTGGTGGGCAAGTTACTGGAGGGAATCCTGAGAGACAGGATGTGCATGCATTTGGAAAGGACTGATTAGGGACAGTCAACATGGCTTTGTGCGAGGGAAATCACATCTTACAAACTTGATTGAGTTTATAGAAGAGAACAAAAAAGAAGATTGATGTGGGCAGAGTGGTAGATGTGACTTATATGGACTTCAGCAAGGTGTTCGACAAGGTTCCCCATGGGAGACTGTAAAGCAAGGTTAGATCTCATGGAATACAGGGAGATCTAGCCATTTGGATACTGAACTGACTCAAAGGTGAAAGACAGAGGGTGGTGGTGTAGGGTTGTTTTACAGACTGGAGGTCTGTGACCAGTGGAGTGCCACAAGGATCAGTGCTGGGTCCTCTACATTTTGTCATTTACATTAATGATTTGGATGCGAGCATAAGAGGTACAGTTAGCAAGTTTGCAGATGATACCAAAATTGGAGGTGTAGTCGACAACGAAGTGGGTTACCTCAGATTACAACAGGATCTGGACCAAATGGGCTGAGAAGTGGCAGATGGAGTTTAATTCAGATAAATACGAGGTGCTTCATTTTGGGAAAGCAAATCTTAGTAGGACTTATACACTTAATGGTAAGGTCCTAGGGAGTGTTGCTGAACAAAGAGATCTTGGAGTCCATGTTCATGGCTCTTTGAAAGTGGCGTCGCAGATAAATGGGATAGCAAAGAAGGCGTTTGGTATGCTTTCCTTTATGATTAGATTAGATTGCTTACAGTGTGGAAACAGGCCCGGCCAAAATGCAACCCGCCCAGACCCATTCCCCTACATTTACCCCTTTATCTAACCCTATGGGCAGTTTAGCTTGGCCAATTCACCTAACCTGCACATTTTTGGACTGTGGGAGGAAACCGAAGCAAACCCACGCAGACACAGGGAGAATGTGCAAACTCCACACAGTCAATTCCTACCTCACAGACTGAGGTGGGAATTGAACCCGGGTCTCTGGAACTGTGAGGCAGCAGTGATAAGCATTGTGCCGCCGTGGTCAGCGTATTGAGCACAAGAGTTGGGACGTCAAGTTGCGGCTGTACAGGACATTGGTTAGGCCGCTGTTGGAATATTGTGTGCAATTCTGGTCTCCTTCCTGTCGGAAATATGTTGTGAAACTTGGAAGGGTTCAGAAAATATGTTGCCAGCGTTGGAGGATTTGAGCTATAGGGAGAGGCTGAACAGACTGGGGCTATTTTCCCTGGAGCATTGGAGGCTGAGGGGTGACCTTATAAAGGTTTACACAATTATGAGTGGCATGGATAGGATAAATAGGTAAATTCTTTTCCCTGGGGTCGGGGAGTCCAGAACCACAGGGCATAGGTTTAGGGTGAGAGGAGAAAGATATAAAAGAGGCCTAAGGGGCAATGTTTTCACGTAGAAGGTGGTGGTGCATGGAATGGGCTGCCTGCGGAAGTGGTGGAGGCTGGTACAATTGCAACATTTAAGAGACATTTGGATGGGTATATGAATAAAAAGGGTTTGGAGGGATATGGACTAGGTGCTGGCAGGTGGGATTAGATTGGGTTGGGATATCTTGTTGGCATGGACGGGTTGTTCCGAAGGGTCTGTTTCCATGCTGTACATTTCTATGACTCTATGACTCTAATATTGCTGAAAGAATGTGAAGGGTCCATTCTTAAATGGGCATCCAGACTTTGGTCTTCACTCAACCAACTTAACGCTGGAATGAGGAGGAATTTCTTCTCTCATAGTTCCTGTCTATTTGGAGCTCCTTACTGTGACAAAGCATTGTCCAGAAGGTAAATTTGTATATCTCTGGCTGAGATAGATAGATTATTAGTCAGTAGGGGAATAAACACTGATGAGAAACTGGATGTAATGTGTACGTGAGGATTGTCTGACCAGTCATGACCTTCATGATTGACAGTGCAAGCTGGTGGAATCAAATAACGTGCTACTGTTCATCATCCTTACGATTTTAATTGAAGTTTAATTATTCAACATTGATTTGAAAACATGACACTATACTGGAAACTTGACAGTGTTTTTTCTCCACAGATACTGCTAGACCAACTGAGTTTCTCCAGCCACTTCTGTTTGTCTTTCATACTTCCACAATCAGCAGGTCTGTCTTATTTCTGCTCCTTATTGTGAGTTGGCCAACTGAATTAATGTCATTTTCTTAGTCGTGTTCTACAGTGATACCTCAAAAGTGTTTTGTTTTCTGATCAATTAAAACGTTTTTAATCTTACGTTATTCCACTTGAAACACATTTGCAATTTCTAATATGTTTTCATGAGTTTACATTGTATGACGGAAAAAAATCCATCAGTACCTTACTTAAAATATTAATAAATGTTTCAATTTTGATATTGTTAATAAAGAGCTGTGAATGTTGATATTCGGAATTAAACAGAAAATGCCACAATCATTCATACATAACTTTTCTCTTTGTTTCACTTGCTCAAAGTTACCTGTTGACGATTTTGATTCTGGGGGCAGTAACTGTTCTGAATCTTTTGAAGAATAATTTCTAGTTTCTTTCCAGATTTAAATGGTACGTTGACTTCTGAAAGACATAACTTCACGTTTATCTGCGGGAGAATCTATCAGCCAGTTTTTAGGCCAATCACTACAGCAATCCAAACTCATCTATAAATGTCTTGTTATTTAATGCGGCTCAATTCCCCACTGTTTTTGCGTTATCAGCATTTTTCTTCTTCTCTCTCTCTGTTTTTTTTTCATCTCCTCATTCAATTCAGCAATATTGATTGCAAATAGTTGGCCCCTGAGACCTGAACATGTGGTACGCCAATGTCTGCATCTTGCCTCCGAGGAATAGTGAAGGATTTATCGTGATTTTCTATTTTCTGTTTTTAAATGGTGAATCAATCCTCTACCCAAACTTAGAAATTAGTCAAAACCCAAGTAACGTAACATTGCACGTTATCATTTTTTGCAGCACTTCTTCAACAACCTTCTGGAAGAGCAGACGTTTTACAACCACAGGTTACCCATTAATTACGTTCCTTGCATGTCGTCCAAGATGGTTTGTGAGGCTCGGATTATTATATTGACTAACTTATCTGCTGATTACCAAACATCTCCATCATCGACTAGGCACAAATCAGCAGGGTGATCACATAATTCTCATTTGTCTAAACGGATGAAACTTCAGCAATGATCAGAAAACTCTCAGACAATCCAAGGCAAAGCATCCTGCCTGAATGGCCCTGCATCTGTAATCAGACACCTGGTCCACCCCCGAACATCAGTTGCAGCAATGCACAACCTGCAGCAGGTGCAATGAAGAAAATCTTAGCTCCATCCAAAGCCAGTACCATCATTATCTGCAAGGAAAGAGCACTAGATATGTAGGAACTTATTCTCCTGTAATTTCATCTCAAACTGATGAGGTTTGGCGGAAAATGGAAAGGGTGAACAGAATGATGCGATTCCTCTAAAGGGGAAGGTTAACTAATGAGAGGTTTAATTTTTAAAAGAAAGTTAGCGGCTTCAGAGAAGATTCGAAGAAAACAAAACTTTTGACATGATGTCCTGGGTGTCTGACTTGCCCTGCCTGAGAGGAATGTTGAGACCGGCGCCCTCACAAGCCTTACAAATCTGCATTTACATTTTCGTAACATTCAAGGCTGAGGCCCATTTCGGGAAAGTGGGTCACGTTCACAGTTTTTGTATCTTTATCAGTTCAGGCATTTTGGGGCAATGGTCCTCCTCTGTATTGCTTAAAGGTATCGTTTGCTCTGCCTTAGTTGTGGAGTTGAGTGTCATTGAAAGATAACTTCCATTTCCATGTCCCATCCTTGATAGCCAGTATTGTACTCATACACACGGCTGTAACATCCATGTTAACTGCTGTGTCTATTTGACACATGGGTGTCATTGAATTTGTAAACTACACTCTTGAAAAAGCAAGTTTCTCAGTGTGGGATGCGTCTCTTGAATAGAGAAGGAGGCGAGAGTTAATGTCTAGCAGCAAAATACATCAGCTGGTGTATTTCTAAGGCAGATTTGCAGATTTGAGTTCATGTGTCGCCCAACACCAAACAGCAAGGTATTGGAGTCACGAGTCATAAAATATTTCAGGAGAATGAAAGTCTTTGAATATACAACATAAAACATAGAATACAGAAGAGTATATCACTGTACAGATCCATTGGCCGTTGATGTTGTGCCGACATTTTATCTTATTCTATGATCAGACTAACTTACATACCTTCATTGTATTAACTTCCATGTGTCTATCCGTGAGTCGCTTAAATCTCACTCATGTATCTGACTGTACTACAACTGCTGGTTGTGCGTCCCACACACCCACCACTCTTCGAGGAAAGAACCTACCTCTGACATCTCCATAAAGCTTCTCCCAATAACTCTAAAATTATGCCATATCATGATAGAATTTTCTGGCCTTGGAAGAAGTCTCTGTCCATCCACTGTATCCAAGCCTCTACACATCTTGTCCAACTCGATCAAGTCAGCTCTCATCCGTCTTCACTCCAGTGAGAAAAGCCATCAACCTTCCTTCATAAGACAACCGCTCCAGGCAGGCAGCTTCTTGGTAAATCTCCCCAGGGCCATCTCTAAAACTTCCACATCGCTCCTATAATGAGGCGACCAGAACTGAACACAATATTACAAATGTATTCTAACCAGAAATCTTTCGATCTGAAGCATAGCTTCGCAGCTCTGAAAGACAATCTCCCTGCGAATGAAAGCAAGCATAACATATGCCTTCTTACGAACTCTATCATCTTGGGTGGCAACTTTGAGGACCTATGCACATGGATCCCCAGATCTCTCTGTTCCTCCACACTGCAAAGCATCCTGCCTTTGACCCTATATTCTGCATTCACATTCAACCTTCCAAAGTGAAGGACTTCATACTTTTCTTGTTCAAACTCCATCTGCCATTTATCAGCCCATTTCTGCATCGTGTCAATGTCCCGTAGCAAACTACAACAACTCTCCACACTGGTCACAAATTCACCAACATTCGTGTCATGGACAAACTCACCCAACCTTCCACTTCCTCGTCCAAGTCATTTCTAAAACATCATCTAAAGCAAAGGTCCCAGAACCGATCCCTGTATAACACCACCGATTACTGACCTCCAGCCTGAATATTTCCTGTCTACCACCATCATTTGTGTTCTTTGGGCCAGTGAATTCAGCATCCACACAGACAGGATTCCCTGCATCTCTTCTTCTTTCTTCCTGAATGAGCCTGCCATGGGAAAACTTATGACAATCAATATACACGAGATCCAAATAATGCAGTTCCAAAACACAGTGAGTTGCGGAAGTGAAGTTGAGACTTCATTCATTTATTAAGCAAACTGAACGAAATACACAAACAAATCAAAATTCTTAAAACTATGAAATTTGAATTGATGCTTCAACATGTTTCGATCAGTGTTCATTTAATTTGCAGAGTAATGTTCCAGGTATTTAGCTAATTTATCAAATCCGTTTGACATCTTCAAACGTACAGCCGGAAGTTGTCAAATGGATGAACAGTTTTGGTAAGGATAATGCTGAGGAAAGAACTTTAGAAATCGATACAATATCTGATTAATTATGCTTGCTCCTCTGAATGACTTGTCAGACTTTTTTGCCGTGTATTGTCTCAGCAAAGTTCAATAAAATAGCTTTTTTTTGATAAGTTTCCTTATATTTCCAGAGACCAGCTTTTAATAAATGAAATATTGAAATGAATGGAAGAGAAATTCGCAAGTGACTGTTGTGTGCAACATTTTTGTGATAAAATTTTAATGTCTATGAACCCAAGTGTTAATGTTCATTTCTCTGTTATAAACATTGATTTTTAATTCACTCTCAAATCTGTTTTATTTTCTATTAAAATATCACTTACATTACGGCTGCGATCGGACATTCTTCAAATATGTTGCAATCTCTGGTGATCTTATATGAGTCCTTACTCGTGCAAAGTCCCATGTCTCCCAACCTCTTTCATAGAATCTTAGAATAACACAATGCAGAAGAGGAATTTTGATCCACCTAATCTCTGCTATCTTAGCTATACCAAAACCAAAGGGGTCCCACTTGCGCACTCGACCAATAGCCTTGAAAATTATGACACTAGTGTTCATGCAAGTATTGGCTAAAACTCGACTACTCTCCAAGGCAAAGCGTTTCAAAACCACTTCTGGGTTTTCTTTTTTGTCAGGAATTCCCCTGTGACCATCCTGTATTTCATGGTAAAACAATGTGCCCATTTTTTTGCATCCCTTAGTCGAAAGGAGACACCTGTTTCCTCATCACCAAGACCATGCCTCTCTCAATCATAAATATTGCTCGACCTGGTTGCTCACAGTCAGCAACACGGGCTCATGCAGCCTCCATTCAGAGCTAATCCTTCCAGCTGTGTACTGCCATGCTGCATTCTTCATGAGGCAAGCCCTAGTCCCTGCTGAACTTCCTCCAATATATTGGCAACGTGCTAATGCAGACATGTCAATTTTGCTCCTTTGCAGCCTCCCTTACTAATAGTCTGAGTGAGCCCATACAGAACAAAAACTCTCGGAATGCTTGAATTAAATTCACACCTTCAAACCTGTTAATAAAATAAAGTTTCTTCCTGTTTGAGTTAGAAGGGACAAGAATATCGTTCTCTGGAGAATGGAACGAAGTGCAATCACAACTGTTCCTTTTAAAAATAATTTACCATTAACCCCTCTCTTCAATTTGTTTCTACAGTCCTTTGAGAGGAATGACATGTGTCCATTCCTGTCTCTTATCCAAAGGCAGCATGATTTAAGAATTCGTCTTTTTTTATTGGAAGGGGAGCCCTTGTGATTGCCCTGTTGCCTGTAAAGTAAAAGAAAAGAATGGAGATTGACTTTGTTTTTCTCTACAGGTCCCGAGTTTTCACAGTGTTCACATCTTCCTTCTTCCCCTGTAAAAGTCTAATATGTGAAATACTCCAACAAACACGACAGATGCACACCCAACACCATATCATATATCCGTTCACCAACACAATAAGCCATAGCTCTGACAATATTAAAAGCAGGTGTACAAACACAATAATTCACCCTCCACAGTGTATGAAAAGTGTCTTCACGGACACAATAATGCACATTTCACAGTACATAAAAACCCCATCACCCGATCAATCACACATACGTCACACAATATCACAAACACCTTCACTAAACAATTCCAGTCCACCAATGCCCTCCCCTGACTACATCCTACTCATTGATCCAGTTCTTAGTTGTTACGCAACCACTGAATATTCTTCACTTTAGTTGTCATTAGGGCTTTTTCCCCTTTTTTTCCAGTTTTGACGGCAGATTCTTGCATGGGAGATGATCTTTCAGTATCATCTGTACCTGGGGAGAGATATAATTTTTCGGTGAGGAATGGCATATGAAAATGAGGAATTGCAGTTATACTGCAACTGACAGAACGAACTTAGGAGACATCACCAAACCCCCTTCACCATTGATATCCATTTTGTCTAAAAAAAAGGAGAACTCCTGTCCCATCAATGGCTTACGAATCCCTTCATATGGATGTTATGTTATGAGGAACGGTCTCCAAATCCATCAATGACAGTTCATCACTGAATCAGAAAGTGAAGACTCGTCAGTGTCATTTTACCAAAACCATCGCGGGATATGTTGACGATGCAGCCCATGATGTGCTAAAATTTACAGCTATGAATGATCAGTTAATGCTGACTGTGATAATTTAATCAGGGGTTGAAGAAATTGAGTATAAGTGCAGAACAAACCACTTACCTTTTTAAGATAGTCAGAAGTGTCCAACTTGTTCCTGCCAACGTACATCACTTGAGCATGGCCATTGATATGTTCACAATCTTCCTCTGACAAATCCAGCATCACTAAAATGTTGAGGGGATATGGACTCAGCTTCAACACATCAAAGCCCCGAATATGATTAATAGATGAGAAATATTCTCAAAGTAAGGCTCCACAAACATTTTTAAAAAGTATCAGAAGTATGCTAGGAGTGATTCTCACACGTTGGTTGGCACAGGTGCTTAATTGCATGGCACAATGGTTCGGTGGTTAGCATTGCACCTGTATAATGCCAGAGTGCCAGGTTCAATTCCAGCTTCAGGGGACTGTCTGTGTGTGATTTGCATTATCACCCCCTGTCTGTGGGTTTCCTCTGTATATGTCACTGTTCCTCCCACAGTCCAAAGATGTGCTGGTTAAGTGAACTGGCCTTGGTAATTACCCATTTTGTTGAAGAATGTGTAGGTGAGGTGCATTATTCAGGGGAAATGTGAATAATAGATTATGGTTGTGATACTCATCAGAGGGTTGATGTGGAATTGGTCTGCACTGTGAGGGTTCTATGATTCTATCTTGACTTCATTAATGGTCGCATAGAGCGGAAGATCAAAGACGTTGTGATGAAGCTGTGGAAGCTGAAAATGTGTTGCTGGAAAACCTCAGCACGACAGGCAGCATCCAAAGAGCAGGAGAATCGACGTTTCTGGCATGAGCCCTTCTTCAGGAATCATTCCGCAAGCAGGGCTTATGACCGAAACATCAATTCTCATGCTCTTTGGATGCTGCCTGACTTGCTGCGTTTTTCCAGCAACACATTTTCAGCTCTGATCTCCAGCATCTGCTGTCCTCACTTTGCCATGAAACTGTGTAAGACATGCTCTCAGCCTTCAGTGGATGATTACATTCAATTATGGGTGACGGACATTCAGAGTGAGACCGTGACATTAGATAGGAACAGGGAAAGATTTGCAAGAATGGATCTGCTGCCACTGCACTTCAATAACATAGATAACTTTGTTAATCTCGGACTGTTCTTTTTGGAGAGGTGAAGATCAAGTCACTTTCAAAATCATTATGGACGTGGACAGTATTGATCCGGGGAATGGACAGGAGCACTATTCCATCTCATGCAACAACAGGCTCAAACTGAAAACGTGGAGTTACTGGAAAAGAACGAAAAGCAAATCAAGAGGATAGGTTCGGGAGCGACAGCATTGGATAATATAGCGATTCCAGAGCAACTTTCTTGCACTGCTGGGGACTGCTAGCGTGGCGGGTAGGTCATTTACAAGGAATCTTGATTGATTTGTTTTTTCAAAGAAATTGTGCTGACAATAGAGGACGAAAGGCTAATCCTGTGTTGTAGAAATTCTTCAACTATTTCTTATATAGGGAGACTTAAGTGTACCTTCTTGGAGTGGGCATGTGTATAGCAGGCTCATGGAGAGTTTCAATTACGAACCCCCAATGATTATGTGAGAGACGGAGTATTTCTAAAGTTAACGCCTGAAACAATTAAGTTGAATTTCGCCTCTCAGCAGCTTTTGGATACCTGGTGTTAAATGTTCATCATCTGCTCGTTTGCACTCAGTAGATGGTTTTGTTGCAGGGCTTGTTGATTCTGGAATGAAAGACAAACACGTGAGACATGGATTGAGGAAATAACTAGTGATACAGAGATGTAAAGAGAGCTGTCAAGATTATGATGGGTGTAAAGATTTGAATATGGACCGAGAATAGAAATACCGACAGAGTAAGAAAATGACATGTTGGAACGGGGTGTCGGAGAATTAGATATGCTGGAACACAGGGTTAGAGCTTTACACAGAGGTTATGTTTATCATGTTTCCTAAATGCATATAGGAACGACATCAACACCATACCAAACGAGATGGTTATGACGCGAGACAACAAGATCAGATGACCCGATTAAATCACTGTGGCTGTGACTTCAAATCAAACAATTGGCAGCGACTGTCAAACTGGAGCCTTCCGTATATTTCATTGAACAGGACAAGCTGTAGAAGAGGATGAGTGAAGATTTTTACAATCACAGTTTGGTTGAAGTATATGGAGTGAATCTCTTACATGTGTTAACTGGCTGTAAAACCAGTGGACACTGTTTTAAACATGGTTCCAAACGTTAATAAAATACAAAAGGAGGAGTTAGGATTCGGGATGAACCATCGAGAAGAGTGAAGACTTTCGGCTCAGTTGAAACATTCAACAGGTCGTTAGACGATCATGTAATCAGGAACAGGTGTCAGTGTAATGGAGCAAAGGTAGGACGTTGACAGTATGGAGTGGGTGAAGAAGAGGCGAGAGAGAGGAGAGAATGTAGATTGACGTGATCGATATAATTTTGACAACAAATATAAAATAAAAACATTGCACAGGGCCTGGAAGCTCCTTTAAAGCTATGAATTATCTGAAATAATTGGTACAATGCATAATCTGATTAAGGACCTGAGTGAGAAAGAAGAGAAGGTCAGGGCTAGAAGAAGGAGAATAGCAGGAAGCACATGCAGGTTTTAAATTTCAACTGTCTGGTCTGTTCCTATGATATACGATTCACAAAACCAGATCAAGTGCATGTTGTTCGTGTTTAACCCTCTTTGAACTCTTCGTGTAATCTGCACGGAGTCATAGTCTCAAATACACAATTTTTTGAGGATTTATCCTGACACTTCTCATCTCTTAATCACATGAAAACTTAAATCAAAGGAAAAGAATAAATGAAATTCTAGTGATTAGCCGAGATAGAATGCTATACAGTACTAAGAACAGGTAATTTCGATTCAAAGAGTATTTACTAGTCAGGGATTTTTCCCTCCACTTTGAAGGTCTTCAGATTTGTTGGACACTGGGACCGCTTCTGGGGAAGGCAAGACTATTATAAAATGGATGGACATCTGAACCAGGCCGGAACCAACGTCTTGGGGGAGTTTTTGCTACTGCTGTTGGAAGGTTTTAAAACTAATGTGCCAGGGGACTGGGAACCAGAAGAGAAAACAAGTAGGTAATGAGGTGGCAACTCGAGACTGCAAGCATCATGAAGATAGCATTAATAAAGGGAAGAGTAGGCAGGGAATGGATAAAGTCAAAAGAACTGGTGGCCTGAAATGCATCTACTTTCATGCAAGGAGTATAGCGTATAAGGCAGAGGAACTGAGAGTTTGGATTGGTGCCTGGGAGTATGATGTTATTGCATTCACAGAGACTTGGATGAAGGACGGGCATGATGATTAGCAAGTGAATGTCCCAGGTTATCGACGCTCCATACAGGAGAGGGGGAAATAAAAGAGGGGTGGTGGAGTTTCATTGCTCGTCAGGCATCATCACACGGCTGTGCTAAAGGAGGACACTATGGAGATAGTAGGCAGTGAGACATTATGGGTGGAACTGAGAAATAAGAAGGGTGCAGTTACATTGTTGGGTTTGTATTACAGGCCTCCCAACAATGAGCTTGAGATAGAAGAACAAATAGTAAACAGATTATGGAAAGATGTAGAGGCATTAGTTTAGTGGTGATGGGAGATTTTAATTTTGTGAACATTGACTGGGATACACATACCGTTAGAGGTCTGGGTAGGGTAGGATTTTTAAGAAGGGTGTAGGAGAGTTTTCTAGAGCAGTATAACAGTCCGATGAGGGAAAGGGTCACATTGGATCTGGTACTGTGGAACGAGCCAGGACAGGTGGTAGACATTTTAGTGGGGGATTACTTTGGGAACAGTGACCACAATTCTGAAAATTTTAGAATACTCATAGATCAAGGTGAGAGTGGTCCTAAGGGAAGAGTACTAAACTGGGCCAAGGCCAATTATATCAAAATTAGGCAGGATCTCTGAAATGTGGTTTGAATACAGCTACTTGAAGGGAAGTCCACATTTGATATGTGGGAAGCTTTCAAAGATAGGTTAAAGGTAGTGTCAAACATGTGTTGCTGGAAAAGCGCAGCAGGTCAGGCAGCATCCAAGGAACAGGAAATTCGACGTTTCGGGCATAAGCCCTTCATCAGAAATAAGTGTGAGATAGGCATATCGGGTTGAAGGGTAGGAAGGGCAACATTCGTTAACTGTAGATGACAGGAAAAATTGTACAACTAGCTGAAAGAAAAAGGGAAGCGTCCATAAGATCTGGGCAGGTAAGAACAGAACAGGCGCTGGAGGAATATAGGAAAAATAAGAGTAGTCTTTAACGAGCAATCAAGCGGACTAAAAGCAGTCATGAAATACAGAATTAAGAAGAATCCCAAGCATTTTATTCTTATATAAGAAGCAAGTGGGTCACTAGAGAAAGGATTGGTCCACTAAAGAATAATGAAGGAAGGCTGTGTGTCGAACCTGACAGAATGGGTGAGATTCTGAATGATTACTTTGCATCAGTGTTCACTGAGGAGAGGAACATGAATCTTGAGATTATAGATAGAAGTTTGATTAGTCTGGATCACGTTGACATAAGTAGGAAAGAGATGTTGGGTAGGCTAGAGGTTATTAAGGTGGACAAATCCGCAGGACCGTATGGGATCTATCCAAGGTTGCTGAGGGAGGCGAGAGAGGAAATAACTGGGGCCTTGACAGATATATTTGTGGCATCCTTAAATACAGGTGATGTGCCAGAGGACTGGAAGGTTGCTCATGTTATTCCCCTGTACAAGAAGGGTAGTAGGAATGTATAACTACAGACCAGTGAGCCTGATTTCGGTAATGGGAAAGTTGCTGGAGAAAGTACTGAGGGATTGGATCTGTTTATATTTAGAAAAGGACGTCCTTATCAGTGATAGGCAACATAGTTTTGTGCGGGGGAGGTTCTGCCTTAACAACTTAATAGAGTTCTTCGAGAAAGTGAACAAATTGATAGATGAAGGAAGGGCTGTTGATGTCATATACATGGATTTTAGTATGGCATTTGATAAGATTCCCAATGGTAGACTAATGAAGAAAGTGAAGTCGCATGGTGTGCAGAGTGGTCCAGCTAGGAGGATAAAGAACTGATTGAGCAACAGGATACAAAGTGTATTAGCTGGAGGCAGTATCTCGAAATGGAGAAAGGTGTTCAGTGTTGTTCCGCAGGGGTCAGTGTTGGAGCCACTGTTCTTTGTCATATATATAGATGATCCGGCAGAGGGCATTGTTGGTATGATCAGCATGTTTGCAAATGACACAAAGACTGATAGAGTAGCAGAAAGCATCAGGGACTGTGAAAAAATGCAGGAGGATATAGATCACCTGGCGAGTTGATCCGAAAAATGGCAGATGAATTTCAATCCAGACAAATGTGAGGTGGTGCATTTAGGCAAGACTAATTCTAGAGTGAATAATATGATGAATTGAAGAGCCTTGGGAAAATTTGATGGGAAGGGAGATCTGCGAGTGCAGGTTCATAGTACCATGAGTGTTGCTGCACAGGTGGACAGAGTGGTTACGAAGTGGCACAGTGGTTAGCACTGCTGCCTCACAGCGCCTGAGACCCGGGTTCAATTCTTGACTCAGGCGACTGACTCTGTGGAGTTTGCACGTTCTCCACGTGCTTCCTCCGGGTACTCCGGTTTCCTCCCACAGTCCAAAGATGTGCAGGTCAGGTGAGTTGGCCATGCTAAATTGCCCGTAGTGTTAGGTAAGGGGTAAATGTAGAGGTGTGGGTTTCGCTTAGGCGGGTCAGTGTGGACTTGTTGGGCTGAAAGGCCTGTTTCCACACTGTAAGTCTAATCATATATTGGGAGACTTGAGTGGATGCTTTCCTTCATTGGACGGCTCATACGACACAGGCTCATAAGAGCTCGCAAGTCATGTTAAAATTGTACAGCATTTGGAATACTGTGTACAGTTCTGGTCGCCATATTACCAAAAGGATGTAGACGCTTTGGACAGGGTGCAAAGAAGGTTTACGAGGATGTTGCCTGGTATGGAAGGAGCTCGCTCTGAAGAGAGGTTGAATAGGTTAAGTTTATTTTCATGAGATAAAATGAGATTATGGGGGACCTGATTGAGGTTTATAAAATCATGAAGGGTATCGACAGGGTGGATAGAGACAAGCTGTTTCCCAGGGTGAGGGTTTCCATAACGAGAGGTCACGCTTTCAAGGTGAGAGGTGGAAAGTTTAAGGGGGATACACGTGGCATGTCCTTCACACAGAGGGCGGTGGGTGTCTGGAACGCGTTGCTAGCAGAGGTGGTAGAGGCAGGCACGGTAGATTCATTTACGATGCATCTGGACAGGTGCATGAGTAGGCGGGGAACAGAGGGATACAGATGCTTAGGAATTGACCGACAGTTTTAGACAGTACATTTGGATAGGCTCAGGCTTGGAGGGCCAACCGGCCTGTTCCTGGGCTGTAAATTATTTTTATTCTTTGTTTCAATTACAAGGGGGGTCACAGGCTCATTGTGAGATGGTGAGATGTACGAAGGAGTTTTTGATGACGAGAGGAGTAGGAGATCTGTATGCACAGCCAGAAAAGGTAACGGAGGCAGTGACATGGGCGACATTTCAGAGGCATTTGGATGGTTATAAGAACTGGAGGTAAACACAGAAATACAGATCAAATAAGGAATGAAGATTTGTTTTTTACTTCAGAGAGGGCACGATGAATGGCAAAGGATTGGAAGTTTGAAGGGCCTGTTCCTGTGCCGTACTTCTCTTTCCTTTCTTAAGAATCAACGTTGGGGAATAATCTGAGAGATAACAACGGAGTCGTAATATCTGTTGTAGAAGATTTGAAAGAAAATTTCTGAGTGGTCTTTGGAATTTTTAAACCTTTAGATCCCCGAGTTGTTGAAACATTTGAAAGTGCAATGAAGGAATGAAAACACATGGCTAGAAGCAATACCAAGGAGAAACACAACATAAAGGAGTGTGGGAAATCACGAAGGGCGTTCTCAACATGAAGAATTGTGAGTACTCGGCATGATCGCAGTCACTACGTCACAGACAAGATTGACAAAGTGAAAAACTCACGCTGCCTTAATTACAAATATGGCCTTCCGAAAGAACAGGATAACAGTTTCCCACAAAACTACAAGGCTCACCATAGCCATCACCTTCACACAGTCAAAGCATCATGCGGATCTCCTTTAATATGTTCCCACTGCCTGCAGCCACTACATGCTTCAGTCACAATGTCCCAATTCACACTGAGTCACTCCGATCCACTGCACGTCAGCCCTACGTTTTACACATCTCAGTCTCTACATCCATATCGCCTCAGTCACTAAATCACATTGACCCAGCTACCAATTTCCATTCACGTCCGTCACTACATCCCACTTCGCTCAGTCACTCTATTACACATCTCAGTCAAAATGTCCCACACATCTTAGACACTGTATCGCAGTCTGCTCAGTTAGTACATCCCACTGCCATAACTCACGAATTGTATTCCCCTCAGGACCTACCGATTCACCACAGTCATTTAATCAATTTGCTTGACACATCTTCCATTCATCTCAGTTATTCAATCGCAGTACCATCATTCATGAACACACAATTCCCTCTGTCACTGTATCCTTCATCCCTCAGTCACTGCGATCACTTCCCTCAATTTCTAAATGGCATTACCCTCAATCACGTCACAAAACTAATTTCAGTCATGACGTCTTACACACAGGAGCCACTAATCCTACACACCTCAGTCATTACATCCCAATCTCCACCTCAAATGACATGACTACTTCCTCTGTCCCAATATTCCAGTGCTCTGAGTCACTTTTCACCCCATCAGTTAATTCACCTCTCTCTCCTCAGTCATTCAATCACCCTCCCCTCATTCATTGTTTCCAACTACACTCATTCACATTACTGAACATCACTCCCTTAGTCACTGCATACCTCTCTTCTTAGTTAATACGTCACTCTCTCCTCAGTCAATTCATTTCATTTCCGTCACAGAAGTCACATGTTTGCAGTCTGACCTGTTCTTCTGAGTGGTATGTGCCGTGGTTCACAATTCAGAGCTCTTGTTCTAATAAAATTGTATCAGAGTACATAACACCTTTTCCACACTGCATACCAACTTACTGAAGGACAGACAGAATCCTTATCACAACCTAACAGCCAACTGTCAGACCTATTGTTGATATTGCTTTCAATGTCACAAAAATACCCATTGGAAAACATCCAGTCCGACTAAGCGAGGATTTAAAAATCAAATTTGGGGTATAATCCGAATATGAGTGCATCCTGGTTTGGATGACGATCTTTCAGAGAATGATGGAGTTGTTTTACCTGTAGTTCCATGACTTGTTGGAAATTTGGAACCACAATAAAAGAATCTCTGGGAGTTACAGAAAAGAGGAGCATCACATAACGGCGGGCATGATATCATATCTACCATAGAGTATTAGTTATATACAGCATGGTAACAGACCCTTCTGTCCAACCCGTCCATGCCGACCCGATATCCCAACCCAATCTCGTCCCACCTGCCAGCACACAGTCCATATCCTTCCATACCCTTCCTATTTCATATACTCATCCAAATGCCTCTTAAATGTTACAATTGTACCAGCCTCCACCACTTCCACTGGCAGCTCATTCCATTCATGCACCAACCTCTGCAGAAAAGTTGCCCCGTAGATCTCTTTTCTATAAATTTCCCCTTTCAGCCTAAGCCTACGCCCTCTAGTTCTGGACTCCCCGACACCAGGGAAAAGACTTTGCCTATTAATCCTATCCATGTCCCTCATAATTTTTCAAACCTTTATAAAGACACCCCTCAGCCTCCGACGCTCCAGGGAAAACAATCCCAGCCTGTTCAGCCTCTCCCTATAGAACAAATCCTCCAACCCTGGCAACATCAGTCTGAATATAGAGAAGACTCCTGGATACATGTTCTAATCCCAGACACATCATCAATATTAGAACAACAAAATGCAAGCATCACCCAGTCTTTACTGCATTATAAGAACATCAAAAGGAAGAGGAGTCTGTTTTAAGGCACTCTAATTCACGACATCTGCAATTGCAGCCCACTTCAAAGAGACAAATTTTACAAGTCACACCAAAATGAAATCCTACTCGCAATAGTCATTGGAACATATTTCCGGCAGTGGGGCAACATATTAATTTCAGTGACTTCATTGCACCCTTTCTAGTAACTTTACCTCAAACGATCATTCAAAAAAAATCACACTCCCTTTCGGGCGTGCATCTTGCAGTCAGTGCCCTGAATTCAATCCTGCAGCTATTTGTGGATCTAACTGAAGGTGAGATTGTTTTTAACTTCATGAGAGTGTCAATTGGAGAGTTAATGTGTAGTTTCGACTGAGAGGGAATATATCAAGGAAATTTGAGGCATTATCTGAAAGATATAAATCATACAGTTTCTCCATCTGATGGAGCACTTAACATATTCCGCCTCATCTGAGCACTAAACGCTATGGCAGTCCAAGTCTATGTCGTAAAACTTAAAATCTCCGACTATAACACTCCAATTACTCCTGCAAGTCTCCCCAGTGTCCATGCATATTTGTTCCTCTCTTGCCCATTGGCTATTTGGGGGCCCACATTTCAACTCCAATAATGTCACTATCTCCTTCTTACTTCTTAGCTTCACCTACAAAGCCTCACTGGCTGATCCTTCAGTTGTCACATCTCTGATTACTGCTGTGATACTTGCCTTAACAAAAATGAAAATCTCATTCCCTTCTTTCCACCACTTCTGTTCCGCCCAAACCACCTGTACCCTGTCACAATACGCTGCTTGTGTTAATTGCTATTGCATAAAGAATACTTCACAGCGATTCAGCTCTGGCTGTTACCTGTTTCTGCCGTCACTGCTCTGTTTGATGATAAACTTTCCATCGGCTTCTGAGTTGAATATGTCGTGTCGTCCCCATGTTCAGCAGTGTTTGGATCTGAAGGAATGGAGATACAGTATAAGAATGATTCAAAGATGGATCTCTTTAATTAAGACATGTTGCAATGATTCTCAGCGTGTCATGTATTTCATGGAGGCAAGAATGCAATAGTATTTTCACTGAGTTATTAATCCAGAGAACCTGCGAATGCTTTGGAGATGTGTTTTCAATCTTCACACTGCAGATGGTGGAATTTTAAATCGATGAAAAATAATATATCTGTAATGAAGAATCAACTGATGGCCATGAAACCATGTTTATTTGCTGGAAAAAGTATTACACTACTGGCTAATTAATTTCTTCTGGGAAGAAACCCTCATCTGCTCTCGCCTACAAGTGAGATCAGATCTACAGGAATGTTACTGACATCACACTCCGCTGAGTCACTCTTTCACACTTACCTCAGTCAGAACGTCCCACACATGACAGTCACTGAATCGCAGTCTGCTTAGTCATGACATCCCACAGCATTAGCTCACGAAATTCTATTCCCCCTCTGTGCCGAAAGATTCGCTTAAATCTTTTGATCCATTCAATTGACACACCACCTTCTACTCGCCTCAGTTATTCAATCACACTACCATCACTCAAACACGCAATTTCTTCAGTCACATCGCTCAGTCACTGCATAACGCTTCCCGCAATGTCTAAATGACACTACCCTCAATCACACTGTAAAACTAATTTCAGACATGACATTCCAGACACGGGAATAACTAATCTAATATACCTCAGTCACGGCTCCCACTCACCTTCTCAAAGACTTGACAGCTTCCAGTGTCAAAATATTCCACTGCTCTCCTTCACTACATTTCAACAGCATCAGTTAATCCACCTCTGTCTCCTCAGTCACTCAATCACCCTCCCCTGAATCATTGTTTCCACCTATGCTCAGTTACAACACCAGACTTCTGTACACCACTAACTTGGTCACTGCATACTGTGTAATTGGAGAGATGTGATCAGAATGATGGACTATATGTTACAACTATGGAATGGATTTGGAGGACGATTTCTCAGTGGACTTTGGAGTTCTTAAACCTACAGGTTCCAGAGCAGATGAAAGTCTTGCCACTGCAAGAAAGAAAAGCTGATACATCTAGGAGTCACATGAGAGAGGAACACAACAAATTAAACGTCAAGATATCACAGCTGTCTATGCCAATGTAAAGATGAACCGTGAACAATTGGTCTTTTCTCTGTCAATAGATCACATTCTAAGAAAATGCAAGCATCACCCATTCATACTGCATAATAAGAACATCAAAGGAATAGGATTCTGTTCAAGTAACTCTAATCAGCGACATCTATAATTGCATTCCACTTCAAACAGTCAAACTGCACAAGTCACACCAAAAAGATACTCTATTCCCAATAATCATTGGAACATATTCTCAGCAGTCGATGCAATATATTCATTGCAGTGAATTCATTGTCCCTTTCAAAGTTACTTTACCTCAAACTTCATTCAAAAAAAGCACACTCCTTTTCGTGCGTGCATCTTAAACTCAGTGCCCTGAATTCAATCCGGAATCTACTTTTGGATCTAACTGGAAGTGTGATTGCTTTGATCTTCATGGCAGTCTCAATCGCAGAATTAACGTGTACTTCTACTGAGAGGGAATGTACCAAGGAAATTTGAGGCATTATCAGAGAGATGTAAGTCAGAGAGATGCCCCAACCTGGTGCACAAGATGCAGCAGATTTGGAATAGAATCTCACAGTGGACTTTGGCTCAATACTGAACACAATCCCAAAAGTGCAGCCTCGAAAACGTCCTGTGCAACTGCAACATAGCTTCGAACGTCTATACTCAATACCCTGACTGATGAACACCAATGTGCCCAAAGCATTGTTCAACTCCCTGTCTACCTGTGACTACACTTTCAGAGAATCATGCACTTGAACCTCAAGATCCCTCCGTTTCATTGTACTCCTTAAGGCCCTACCATTCGCCACGAAAATCCAACATTGATTTGATTTTCCAAAATGCAACACCACACACATCTCTATATTTAGCTGCATTTTCCATTTCTGAGCACACTTCCGCCGATGTTTCAGGTTCTGCTGCCAAACATTCTCACTATCTGTTTTAGTGTCATCTGGAAACTTAATAGTCATGATTTGTGCATTCTCATCCAAATCATTAATAGAGAAAGCAATCAGGAATGGTCACAGCTCCGACCCCTGAGGCCTTCCACGACTCAAAGGCCTCCAGTCCAAAGAGCATCCTTCCACTATTCCGGTCTGCTTCCTATCATCAAGGCATCAAATCGCCATCTTCCTCTGGATTCCATGCAATCTAACTTTCCATAGCAGTCTACCAAGTGGGACCTTATGAAAGGCCTGACTGAAATCAATACAGACAAGGTTATACACCTTGTCATCTAAAACATTCCTGGTTAATTTATCAAAGAACTCGAACAAATTTGTGATGCATGGTCTCCCACATACAAAACAATGCTGACTACTCCTAATCAAATCCTGCTTTTCCTAACTCATGCATACATTAACTCCCAGCATTTTCTCAATTAACTTACGTACTCCAGATGTTAGGATTGTTGGTCTATAGTTCCCAGATGTTTATTTGCAGTCCTTGTTGAAGCAGAGTACGATATTCATTACCCTCGAGTCATCCGTGACCACACCCATGACTGACATAGACAGGGACTGCCAGCTGGGTCCTCCGAAATTTCATCTCTGGTCTCTTGAATTCTTCTTGCATATATTTTGTCGGCACGAGAAGTTTGATGCACATTCACACATTATAGTAAGTTCAATATCACCTCTGTGCTGGGAATGAATGTCCCCAAGACATGACCACTAATTTCGCTCAGTTCCAAACTCTTTCTCCACCGTAAACATAAAGAAGATAAATTCGTAGAGGACGTCGCCCATCTCTGGCACTTCCAAATCTACATGCCCACTATACTCCTCGATGTGTCCTATTCTCTCTCTATTTATTCTATTTCCTTTAATACACCTAAGGAACCTCTTTGGATTCTCCATAACCGACTCACCCACGGCTATTTTGTGCCCACTTTCCCCTCATGATTTCTCTCCTCAGTAAACATCTGTTTCTGATATATCCTTCTCGGAATTCCCTTGATTCCAGCTGCATGCAACTGAGCCATGTCTCCTTTTTTTCTGGTCAAAGCCTCAATTCATATTGGCTTCCAGGGTTCCTTATTCCTGCAAATCTTGCCCTTCACATTCAAGGAAACATATAGATCTTGTACTCTAACTATCTCTTTTTAAAGGCCTTCCGCTTGCCTTTCCCTGCAAACAAACTACTCGAATCAAATCATGCAAATCATGTGTAATTCCATCAAAATTCGCCTTGCCCCAATTTAGACCTTGATTCTGTGGACGTGTTTCGTCCTTCTTAATAAACAGTTTTAAGGTGAATAGAACGAGGGTAAAAGGTTCCAAAGGGTTCCACCTCCGTCACTATAGTTATGCTGTCCTGCCTTATTTCCCAAGATTCGGTCAAGATTTGTCCCTTCCCGAGTCGGACTTCTGTATACAGATTTTGTTTTCTGAATGCACATTTCAAATTCCACACCATCTATCACTCAACACTATGGGAGTCCCAGTCTATGTCAGAAAAATCAAAATCTCCTACTATAACAATCCAATTGCTCCTGCAGGTATCCTCAACATACCGGCATATTTATTTCTCTAATTCCCATTGACTATTTGGGGTCCGAAAATACAACCCCAGTAATGTCACCATCCCCTTCTTATTTCTCTACTCCACCCACAAAACCTCACTGGGTGATCCTTTAGTTAGTACGTCTCTGATTACAGCCTTGATACTCGCCTTATACAAAAATGCAGATCCCACTCCCTTCTTTCCACCACTTCTGTCCCGCCTAAACCACCTGCGCTCTGGCACATTACGCTGCTTTTAGTCATTGCTATTGTGTAAAGATTACTTCTCAGCGATTCAGCTCTGGCTGTTACCTGCTTCTGCCGTCACTGCTCTGTTTGATGAAGAACTTTGTGTCGGTTTCTGAGTTGAATACGTCATGTCGTTCCCATTTTCAGCAGTGTTTGGATCTGAAGGAATGGAGATACAGTATAAGAATGAAACAAAGATGGAACTCTTAAATTCAGGCATTTCTCATTAATTCCCAGCGTGCCATGTATTTCATGGAGGCAAGAGCCCAGCAGTATTTTCACTATTGTTCATTCAGATATGCTGGATACCTGGTTTCAAATCTTCAAACTGCAGATGGTGCAATTTTAATTCGATGCAAAAGAACATATTTGGCATGAAGAATCTATTGATGGCCAAGAAACCATGTTCATTTGCTGGAAAAATGACGCTACTGGCTAATTAATCTCTTTCAGGGAAGGAAACATCATATGCTCTGAACTGCAAATGCGTTCAGTTCTATAGCATAGTTCTTGACATCCAAATTCACTCGGTCACTCTATCACACTTTTCTCAGTCACAAGGTCCACATTTCTCAGTCACTGTATCTCAGTCTGCTTAGTCATTATATCCCAGTGCATTAACTCACGAAATTCCATTCCTCTCAGTACCAACAGATTCACTGCAGTCATTTAATCGATTCGTTGACGCATCACCTACCGTTCACTTCAGTTATTCAATCACAGTATAATTAGTCTCGAACAAGCAACGCATTCAGACACTGCATATCGCTTCCCTCAATCTCTAAATGGCATTATGCTCAATAACATCGTGAAACCAATTTCTGACATGATATTCGACACAGATGAGCCACTAATCCGATTTACCTCAGTCACAACATCCCACTTTCCACGTGAAATTACATGACAGCTGCGTCTCTCACAATTTTCCACTGCTCTTAGTCCCTACATTTCACCACCATCCTCAGTCACTTAATCTCACTCCCCTCATTCATTGTTTCCAATTACACTCATTCACAGCATCACACCACTGAACACCACTAACCTTGTGAATGCTTACCTCTTTTCATAGTCAATACGTCACTCTCCCCTCCGCCTAAACTACCTGGCACATAACCCCACTCGTATTAATTGCTTTTGTGTAAAGAATACTTCTCAGCCATTCAGCGCTGGCTGTTACCGTTTTCTGCCGTCACTGCTCTGTTTGATGAAGAACTTTCTGTCGGTTTCTGAGTTGAATGTGTCTTGTCGTTCCCATTTTCAGCAGTGTTTGGATCTGAAGGAATGGAGCTACAGTGTAAGAATGAATCATAGATGGACCTCTTTAATTCAGATATTTCTCAATAATTCCCAGCGTGCCACGTATTTCATGGAGGCAAGAGCCCAGTAGTTATTTCACTGAGTTAAAATTCAGAGACTTAGCGAACACTATGGGGACTTGTTTTCAAATCTTCAAACTGCAGATGGTGAAATTTTAATTCTATGCTAAGTAACATATCTGGCAAGTAGAATCTACTGATTGCCATGAATTCATGTGCATTTGCTTGAATAAAATGACGCCACTGGCTAATTAATGTCTTTCAGGGAAGGAAACCTCATCTGCTCTGAACTGCAAGTGAGTACAGATCTACAGCATCTTTCTTGACGTTCGTACCCTTTGAAAGGGCCTAGCAATCTGTCCTGTTGCACCAATCGCTTCGAGGTTTCAATAAAGAAACAAATCCAGATGGATCACCTGGCATCGAACAAAGCACTGGGAAAGATCATGGTCCAATAAGCCCTGTGACCCTGCAAGTCCTCCTTACAACATCTGACAATAATGATAAATTTGCCAAAGTTTTTCACAGATTATTCCGTCATTCGTCTAATTTTGCTTTCGTCGTCAACCGTGGAGACAATTAACCAGATGTCAACATCGCCACCATAGATATGTCCTGTCCCACTTGCAGGACAGTCCTAGCAAAGGTAGCGGCACAGTGGTCTAAAATCAGAATGAAGTACACCTAGAAGTCCTTTGCATGGACACTAGTCCCTTGCCATCTTGTGACGTCAGTTTAAACATGTTTAAGAAAACTTATACTGATTACCACATCTGAGGAATCAGTACTGCTACATGCTGCATAATGTATGTGATAAGCATCGAATCTGGCAAATACGCAAAATGTATAATGAATGTGTGGGGTCTTGCAATATTCAACACCGACAGTGTATTTGCAGTAGCACTGTTGATCGAACTGTTCCGGTCCTAAAGATAAAGCTGTTTTAATGGAGCCATGGCAGGTGGTGAGGGTGTAAAATACACTTGCTTTCATCCTTATTGCTATGCCGACTGCAAATACATTTGCGCAGGAAAATATTGTCAAGAATGACTACCGCATAGTCCTTGTCGAGACGAATTTAAAAACCATCCAGTGTGTTATGTGGCACTGTCACCAGGCTAAGTGGGACAGACTTCAAGCAGATCTAGCAATTTCAGGTTCGATAAAGCCCGGTCGGGCATCAACAGTCACAAAATTGTCTTCCATCAAAATCGGCAGCATTTCGTTGAGCATACTCCCCACTCAAACCTTAAAATAAAATGATGGAATCAAACTTGTTTAGTGGAATGTGCAGGAGGGTACAGCAGGAGTAGCACCAAGCATACAAAAAATGCCATGTCAACCCAATGAAGATACAAAACACGGCTACTTCAAGGGAGGGATGAGCGAGGTAGAATTGACTGGTAGATGAGCCTAGCATGAAAGGCAGTGAAACAGAAATGGCGGCAACTTCCGGGAGTAATTCAGGAGACACAGCAGAGATTCAAACTGAGGAAAACGAACAATGGTATAGGTAGGTTCAGGCAACCACACTGACGAGGGAAGTCAGGGGTAGCGTAAGAGCAAAACAGAGAACATATAATGTGGTGAAGGGCCGTGGGATACCAAAAGATTGGGAAGCTCACAAAGATGAAAAGAGGGCAACAGAAAAGGAATAAGGAATGCAAAGCTTAAATATGAAGTTAAGCTATCCAGTAATATAAAGGAAGACTGCAAGAGTTTCTTCAGATAATTCAAGGGCAAAAGAGAGGGCAACGTGGAAGCTGGGCGGCTGGGAACTGACGCTGGAGAGACAGCATTGGAGAACAAGGAAATGGGTAAGAATGTAAATACTTATTTCGTGCCATGCTTCACAGTGGAATACAAGCAAATATCTCAAAATTTCAAGAGAGTGAGGGAGCAGAGCTTTGTATGGTGGCCACCACAAATGAGAAGGTGCGAGAAAAACAGAGTGGCCTGAAGGTGTAAACACAGCTGAACCAGAGGTATTAAACCCAATAGTTCGAAGGGAGATATCTGCAGAGATGGTGGAGGTGTCAGTGGTGACAATTCAGGAATCGTTATAAACAGGAAGGTTCCCAGAAGACTGGAAAATCACTAATATGACACCCCTGTTTAAAAAGGGAGTAACTCAAAAGTGGAGCACTTTCTGACCAAATAGCCCATCTTTGGGCCTGAATAAGCTACTGGAATCCATTGTGAAGGATGAGATTTCTGATTATTTGGAAGCACATGGGAAAATAACAGAAAGACAACATGGTTCCATCAAGGGGAAATCATACCTGACAAATCTGCTGAAATTATTT
The DNA here is from genome assembly GCF_020745735.1 of Hemiscyllium ocellatum. Taxonomy (NCBI): domain Eukaryota; kingdom Metazoa; phylum Chordata; class Chondrichthyes; order Orectolobiformes; family Hemiscylliidae; genus Hemiscyllium; species Hemiscyllium ocellatum. Next base: position 411,872 of record NW_026867625.1, read on the forward strand.
GAGGAAGTAATGATCAGGTTAGACCGAGGAGAGGCTGCTATCTAACTGGAGTTCAAGAAAGTCTTTGACAAAATGCCTCACAGGAGACTACTCACTAAGAAGAGGGTCCATGGTATCAGAGGTATAGTGCCAGTATAGATAGCAGCTTGGATGTGTTATGAAGTTGAAGGTGTGTACGTTACCTCCAACAGAGAGTAAATGCTGTTTTGCACTGAGAGCTGGCAAGCATCTGTCGTATAACTAACGAGCTGAGTGGAGTGGAACATTGAAAATATGTAACATTTGGCTGTGAAATAGGTACCTGAGATCATTGCTGTTTTGACAATAATCCGAATATTACCAATTAGCTTACATTATGCACCAGGATACTAAAAATCAATCGTGTTTGAATTTATTGCTGTGTTAACCTCGAACCAATGAGACTATCTGATGCTTGGATATTAAAAAGCAGGCAGTTTAAATGTCAGGCAGAGTATTGACTTGGCTACTGTCATTTAAAACAGTCTCTGTGAAAGATACCTCCTTGCCTGAAACATACTCACAATAAAAGAAGGGAGACGACTCAGGGAGAACTTTAATGTAATTTTAATTAGTGTTTTATTGGAACAGTGTATTGTTATAGAGTTGGAGACTGACAATAAGCAGTTAAGAGATGCGGGGGTATTAGATGTGTGCTTAGCTGTTCTTCAATGTGCACTCTTAGCATTAACAAATAAATAGATGCCTTTTTAAAAAAGATTGCATTTAGGTGTTCTGTTTTACTCATATATTAATCGATTACGAGTGACGGTGAGTTTTATTTTTGGGTGATTGGTTTAATTAACTGAGGGGTTCACCGCTATGCCGTTACAGCTGTCTGGCAGAAATGTGAGAGTGGAGATTAACAGATACTTCTCAGGATGGCAACAGATGACAAGTGGTGTTCTGCAAAGCTCAGTTTTGGTGCTCAACTATTCATTTCATACATTAATGATCCAGATGAAGGAACTGAGGGTATTCTGGCTGTGGAAACAGTCGAAACAAAGATAGGTAGATGCACAGGTAACATTGCGGGGGAAGCTGCAGAAGGATTTGGACAGCGTAGGAGAGTGGGCAAAGAAGTAACATATAGAGGAAAACGTGGAAAAATGTGAGATCATGCACTTTGGTCGGAAGAATAGAGGCATGGAGTATTTCCTAAATGGGAAAAAAGTAGAATTCTGAAGTGCAAAGGGGCTTCTAGCTCATGCGTCCATCAAAGTAAACTTGCAGGTTGAGTCAATAGTTCGGCAGGCATGCGCAAAGAAGGCAATTGTTTTGAATGGACTGAAATATTAAAGCACGGATTTACTTCTGAGGATCTATAAAGCTCTAGTCAGGCCACATTTGTATTGTGCTCAGTTTTGAACCCCAGCCTCATAAAGGATATATTGGCCCTGGATAATGCACAGAAACCATTCATGAGAATGATCTCAGAAATGAAATACTTAACATATGAAGAACGTTAGCGGACTCTGGGTCTATACTCGATGAAGTTTAGAAAGAGAAGGGACACATTTGAAACATACAGAGCCTAGTCAGAGTAAAGATTGGAAAGGTGTTTCTATGGGCAGAAGAGCCTAGGTCACGACACCACAGCCTTATAGTAAAGGGACATCTTTTAGAACGGAGGTTAACTCGAGTGTGTTGAGTTTTTGGAATTGATTGCCACAGGAGGCTGTGGAGGCGAGAACATTGAGTGTATTTCTGACTGAGATAGATGGTTTCTTCAAGGTGATCAAGGTTTATGGCTTGAGAAAATTATCAGTCATGATTGAATGGCGGAGCAGACTCGATGGGCTGAATGGCCTAGCTCTGCTTGTATGTCATTTGGTTTTATGATCTTATGCCAAACAACATAATGTGCAAATGGTAGACAGATATAAGCGATCTGTAAACAATGGATCAGAAGTGCCACATGCAGTGAATCGTGTGTACTACTTAAAAAATGCACTGCAGAATTCACTAAAGATCTTCAGACAGCACCTTTCAAACCCATGACTGCTTCCTTCTATGCGATCATGGGGAGCAAACACATGAGGACAACAAACTTGCCAGAATATGTCCCAGACAATCACCATCATTACCTCGAAATGTATCGCTGCACCTTTACTGTCAAATTGCTGGAACTCCCTCACTATGGACATTGTGGGTCATCCACCAACATACACACTGGAACTAATCAAGAAGCTGTTGCATCTCCACTTTCTCAAGGACAATTACGCACGGCCAGTAAATGCTGGATCAGTCAGCCACCCGACTTCCCACGAATAACTGATACAAATATAATGCCGAGGCACAGTGCCTTTCCCAGATTTAATAACAGATACGGATCTATGCCCTTAGTGATTTTCCTGAAGAAACATTGACAGCAGTGATTGCTGCTACTCCATATAACTGAAAAAAAAACACTTCACCATCAGATCTTTTGCCTCTGCAGTAATTTTACTAAAAGAGTGGGGACAAATTAATTTAAATCCCTGCTTGTGAGGCGTTCATTTTATTTTCATATCCTACATTCTCTGTCGAATTTGTGAAATGTTCTCAAATTAATGTGGAAATGAGACTAGGATTCGATGTGTCCTTTGAGTAAATGGCAGTACTGTGTTAAAACCAAGAAATGAGAGACCGAAACTTTGACAGTGTCCTATAACTGGGAAAGTGAATTTTACATCACATGAACAGACAGCTCAGCCGACAGGTCCAACTTACATTTATGAAATGGATGCAGTGAGGATGGGAGTAGAACATGGTGACTCAAGTGAGTGCAATGTCGTGACAGTGAAAAACGTAATATAATATCTCGGGACAATGGGATGTAGTGATTGAGGGTCTGGGTTGTGTTTTCTGACATGAGTGGGACATCATAACAGATTGCAGAGTAATGTATTTACTCTAGTGAGCATGATACTGTTGTTGAGGGAAGTTAGAAATGTTCACCGGGGGAGTGTGAGGCATTGATTAAGATGTGGTAGAATGTAGGAACTAAAGCGAATTGAATTTCATGGCTAAGGGAGAGGAGTGCTTCGACTGAAAGAAGTTGGATGTTATGCCTTGGAAACCAGCATCCTGTTTCTTTGGATTGTTTCCTTTCATAATGAAGACAGGGAGGAGCTTTCACATTGCCAATCATTCTGTGCTGCAGTGGCTGATTGTTACATTCTATTCACGTCTTGTCTGAGCGCAGTCACTTCCCAACTACATTATGTTCTCTTCCTCTTTTCAATTAACTCGGCTCGCTTTCAACCACTCAGCGATTGCAAGTTTAAACTTCTTCCAAAGTCATTGGAAGGATATTTTCTTTGTGGATTGAGACACCCCAAGGTTGCCCTTGTGAGTAATGTAAAAAGAGAAGTGTACCTGTGCAGTAGGCAGCACACTGATGCAACGCCTTCAATTCATAAACAAAGTAACTGCTGCAGTTTTTGATCTTTATCTCATGGACCCAGTAGCATTGATTTTTATCCCAGTTTATACACACTCTCCTGGTCACTTCCCCATCGGCCATGGTGGGATGAGAACCTGTAAAAAGGTTTATCAGTATTGAAGAATGTAATCAATGTGAACAGCGCTGGTCAGTGAACATCTGTCTAATAAATTATGAAATTACCCTGTAACCAAGCTGTTCCACGTGTCGAGCAGTGATATGGTGGGACAGCCACCTCTGGCATCTTCCTTCCACCGGAGCTGAAACAGCAATGACAGAGAAATCTAATGATGGCAATCCTCCATAACAGCATACCCAATTAAAATTCCTTGATGTCACCATACTTCCCATCCCAAAGCAGGTTAACCTTCCTCAGAGGCTCATCATGGACGCATAGAGGATTGGAGCATATGTAAAACTAAAAGTCCTTGATGTCATTGTGTTGCACCAGTCAAAAAAAGTTTGAAAACCAAATTTTCAAGTGCTTGTCCATCAACCTTCTTTGCTTTAGCATCATAAGTACCCATCTAAATACCTTTTTCATAATGTGAAAGGTTTTCACTGAGTCATCCTCATGGACAGTAAGCGCCAGATTACCATTACCTCTAGACAAAATCACTTTCCCTCATATGCTGTCTAAAGCCATTACCCTAATTTTATGCCTCTTGGCCATTCATGTCTCCATCGGGGGGAAGAATAAAGGATATTCTTTTTGAACCTATCTCTGAAATTCATAACTTCTTTATGCATTTTAATCATGTCGCCTTTCAATCACCTCTGCAACAAGGAAAACAGAAACAGTTGTTTACATCAGTCTTAGGAAATTAAAATCTATAGCCCTGTCAACGGCATTTTAAATCTTTCCAACTCAAGCTACATTTCTGGGAAATTTCTTCCAAATCCTCTCCTGTACTATCACAATCTTTCGATTTTGCATATTCCAGAATTCCGTACGATACTCGGGGTGAGGAGTGTAAAACGTGTCGCCCAACTATCACCTCGCCCGTATTAGCCTTTGAAATGTCCGTTCCAGGAAGAAGTGGTGAAAAGCGTTTTGGATTTATTTAACTTTGCGTTTAATATACTCGTGACTTGCAACAGGTTCAAAAGATACAAAGTCTGGATGGGAAAGATGACAATCCGATATAGAGTCGGAGTGGCATAGAGATGTACAAGACAGAAGCAGATACGTTGGTACAACTCTTCCATGCCGTCCAGATATATTAAACTAATCTAATCCCATTTGCCAACATGTGGCCCATATTCCGAAAAATCCTTCCCATTTGTATAACTGTCCTGATGGTTTTGAAATGTTGTAATTGTACCAGAATCGATTACTTCCTCTGGCAGTTCATTCCAAATACATACCACCCTCTGCGTGAAGAGGTTGACCATTGGCCCTGTTTTAAATCTCTTCACTCTTCATCTTAAAGCTATGCTGTCTAGGTTTGGACTCCCCTCCACAGAAATAAAAAAAAAACCTTGTCAATTGCAACTCTGCAATCCCCTCTTGACTTAATAACTTCTATCAATTTACCCCTCAGCCACTGATGTTTATGGCAACCAACATCGGGAGGAGCATCGAGACCTCAGTCGATCTATCTCTACTTCAAATTTAATCGTCTGCTAATCTGCCATATTTCCAAATTCGAATGTAAGTCTAAATTCTTGTACGCTGCATGTCTTTTGACACGGATGCTGTTAGATGTCCTCGGCCCTCTAACATTCTTGTAAACAATTTCCGAACTGTAGTTTCTCGCTGATTAATGGAAAGTCTGAAAAAAAACAGTGCAGGAAATAGGGCATGTGACCAGAAAGGATGATAAGATGCAATCACTCCCAAGGATCTTTCCTCGTCATTCAATATGATCATGATGTGTTTGACATTTGTCGTATCCACTTTTCCTGCCTCTTCTTGAAACCCAAGAATCTCATACTCATTAAACAGCTATCCATCACAACGGTAAAAATATACAAGACTCTTCCCCCAAAGATGTCTTTAACAAGCTATTCACACACATCTGAGAAAATAATTCTGTCCTGTTTTAAGTCTCAAATGGATGCTCCTTTCATCATTTTGTCTTTGTTGTGACATTAGATTCGCCCATGATGGGCAATATCCTCAAAGCATTTACCCTGTCAAGCTGAATAAGAACTACACGCATTTCAATGAGATTACCTCTCAGTCTTCGAAACTATGGCGAGTCCTGTCCCAATTCGTTTAATATTTGCTCATTAGAAAATCCCTCCTTTTCTCGGATAATCTTGTTAAACGACTCTACACTGCCTCGAATGAAAGGATACATCTCCAGAAAAAATTGAATCAAAACTGCTCACAGTACTACTGATGTTCTCTGACCAGCAACTTGTACAATTGCAGTAAATCTTTCATTAATTTATACGGCAAACCCTTGATATAATGACAGACTTTCTGATTACCTGCTGTCTCTGTTTGCCTGCTTTCTTTGTCTCGTTCATAAGAAAACGCAAGGCCGTTTGTGTTGCAGCTTACTGCACCCATTCCCCACACCCCCATTTACATTATTATATGATCTAACTTCCAAAGTGCTCAACTTCTCATTATATCCAATTTATGCATATTGCCCACTTCTTTAACCTGACAGATCAGATAGATTACTTGCAGTGTGGAAACAGGCCCTTCGGCCCAACAAGTCTACACCGACCCTCTGAAGAGCAACACACCTAGATCTATTCCCCTACATTTACCCATGTACCTAACACTATGGACAATTTAGCACGGCCAATTCACCGAATCTGCACATAATTGGACAGTGGGAGGAAACCGGAGCACCCGCAGGAAACCCAAGCAGACACGGGGAGAATGTGCAAACTCCACACAGTCAGTCGCACAAAGGTGGGAATTGAACCTAGGTCTCTGGCGCTGTGAGGCAGCAGTGCTAACCACTGTGCCACCGCGACACCCATTAACCTATCAATATCATTCTGTAAACTCGTAGCATCCCCTTCACAACCTGTGAAGCTCAATATGTTATTCTCCTCCTGTTTAAAATGCCTCCGTCTGTCTAGATTTATCACCCTTGGCCTTACTATGGCTCTATTTTGTTCGTCACCCAGAAACGGCTATCGTTACTCCTGTGTCTCTCTGAGCCCTCTTCATCAGTGTCTATTTACATTGTTATACATCAGACCAAATCCATCAATACCTGTCATGAGATAGCCTTGACATATCCTTTATCTTATTTAAAGGGAAGTGTAATTTGTGGCGATCCAGATTTAAAGCTAAAAGCTCGGACGGACAGAATCGTTGCCGGTGCCACGAGACAGTGAGGCAAGGAATAGGGAGAGAGTGCAGTTGAACATGTGGCTGCAAGGATGGTGTAGGAGAGAGAGAGCTTCAGGTATTTGGACAATTGGACTGCATTCTGCGGAAGGTGGGACCTTTACAAGCATGACGGGTTGCACCTGAACCAGAAGGGCACCATTATCCTGGGAGGTAGGTTTGCTAGCAGTTTTCGGGGGGTTGGTTTAAACTAATTTGGCAGGAGGATGGGAACTGGGCTTGTAGTCCAGAAAGTAGGTTAGCTGTTTTTCTGGATGTACAAGAATGTAGGAAGGCAGTGGAGAAGGTAGCGCTGACAGGGAATACTTGCGAACACAGAGATGGGCTCAAGTGTGCATACTTCAACGCAAGGTGTATCAGAAATAAGGTGGGTGAACATAAGGCGTGGATTGGTACTTGGAACTACGATGTTGTGGCCATCACGGAAACGTGGATAGAAGAGGGACAGGAATGGTTGTTGGAAGTTCCTGGTTACAGATGTTTTAGTAAGATTAGGGAGGGTGGTAAAAAAAAGGTGGGGGTGTGCTGTTGCTCATTAGAAGTGGTATAATGGCTGGAGAAAGGCAGTTCGAGAGGGATCTGCCTTTGGAGGTAGTATGGGCTGAAGTCAGAAATAGGAAAGGAGCAGTCACCTCGTTGGGTGTTTACTATATGCCCTCCAATAGCAGCAGAGATGTGTAGAAACAGATTGGGAAACAGATTTTAGAAAGGTGCAGAAGCCACAGGGTAGTAGTCATAGGCAATTTCAACTTCCGAAATATTGATTGGAAGCTCTTTAGACCAAGTAGATTATGCAGTATGTCCAGGAAGCTTTTCTAACTCAGTATGTAGATTGTCCGACCAGAGGGGAGGCCATATTGAATTTGGTACTCGGTAACGAGCCGGGACAAGTGATGGGCTTGTTAGTGGGTGAGCATTTTGGTGATGGTGACCACAATACTTTGACTTCCACCTTGGTTATGGAGAGAGGTAGGTGCGTGCAACAGGGTAGGTTTTACAATTGGGGGAAGGGTAAATACGAAGCTGCGAGACATGATCTGAGGAGCATAAGTTGGGAACATGGGCTGTCAGGGAAGGATGTCATTGAAATGTGGAAGTTTTTCAAGGAACAGATACGATGTGTCCTTGATATGTATGTACCTGTCAGGCAGGAAAGAGATGGTCGTGTGAGGGAACCTTCGTTTATGAGGGAGGTTGAATGTCGAGTAAAGAGAAAGAAGGAGGCTTACATAAGGTTGAGGAAACAAGGTTCAGACAGAGCGTTGGAGAGATATAGGATAGCCAGGAGGGAGCTGAAGAAAGGGATTAGGAGAGCTAAGAGAGGGCAAGAAAAATCTTTGGCGCGTAGGATCAAGGATAACCCCAAAGCTTTTATGCGGATGTGAGAAACATGAGAATGACGAGAACGAGGGTAGGACCGATGAAGGACAGGAGTGGTATACTGTGTATTGAGTCGGAAGATATAGGAGAGGTCTTGAATGAATACTTTTCTTCAGTAGTTACAAATGAGGGGGTCCGTATTGTTGAAGACGAGAGGATGAAGCGGACTGGTAAGCTACAGGAGATACTTGTTAGGAAGGAAGATCTGTTGGGCATTTTGAAAAACTTGAGGATAGACAAGTCCCCCTGGCCTGACGGGATATATCCGAGGATTATGTGGGAAGCAAGACAGGAAATTGTAGAGCCGTTGGCAATGATCTTTTCGTTTTCACTGTCAACGGGGGTGGTACCTGGAGACTGGAGAGTGGCGAATGTTGTGCCCCTGTTCAAAAAAGGGAATATGGATAACCCCGGGAATTACAGGCCAGTTACTCTTACTTCGGTGGTAGGCAAAGTAATGGAAATGGTACTGAGGGATAGGATTTATGAGTATCTGGAAAGACACTGCTTGATTAGGGACAGCCACTACGGATTTGTGAGGGGTAGGTCTTGCCATACGAGTCTTACTGAATTATTTGAGGAGGTGACCGATCATGTGGATGAGGGTAGAGCAGTGGATGTAGTGTACACGGATTTTAATAAGGCATTTGATAAGGTTCCCCATGGTTGGCTTATGCAGAAATCAGGAGGCCTGGGATAGTGGGAAATTTGACCAGTTGGATAGAGAACTGGCTCACCGGTCGAAGTCAGAGAGTGGTGGTAGATGGTAAATATTCAGCCTGGAGCCCAGTTAGAAGTGGAGTTCCGCAGGGAACAGTTCTGGGTCCTCTGCCATTTGTAATTTTTATTAATGACTTGGAAGGGGGAGTCGAAGGGTGTGTCAGTAAATTTGCAGATGATACAACGGTAGGTGGGGTTGTGGATAGTGAGGAGGGCTGTTGTCAGCTGCAAAGGGAGTTAGATATGATGTAGAGCTCGGCTGAGGAGTGGCAGATGGAGTTCAACCCTGCCAAGTGTGATGTTGTCCATTTTGGAAGGACAAATAAGAATGTGGAATACAGGGTTAATGGGAGGGTTCGTAGTAAGGTGGAGTAGCAGAGGGATCTTGGGTCTATTTTTCTAGCACTTTGAAAGTTACCACTCAGGTGGATAGAGCTTGTAAGAAGGCCTATGGTATATTAGCATTCATTAGCAGAGGGTTTGAATTCAAGAGACGTGAGGTGATGTTGCATCTGTACAGGACCGTGGAAAGGCCACATTTGGAGTACTGTGTGCAGTTCTGGTCGCCTCATTTTAGGACAGATGTGGAAGATTTGGAAAGGGTGCAGAGGAGATTTACCAGGATGTTACCTGGAATGGAGAATAGATCGTAAGAGGATAGGGTGAGAGTGCTAGGCCTTTTCTCGTTGGAACGGCGAAGGATGAGGGGTGACTTGATCGAGGTTTATGAGATGATCAGGGGATTAGATAGAGTAGACAGTCAGAGACTTTTCCCCCGGGTACAACAGAGTGTTACAAGGGGACATAAATTTAGGGTGAAGGGTGAAAGGTATAGGGGGATGTCCGGGGTAGGTTTTTTACCCAGAGAGTGGTGGGGGCAAGGAATGCGCTGCCTGTGGGAGTGGCAGAGTCAGAATCATTGGTGACCTTTAAGTGGCAATTCGATAGGTACATGGATAGAGGCTTAAGCTAGGAGAAATGTTCGGCACAACATCGTGGGCCGAAGAACTAGTTCTGTGCTGTATTGCGCTATGTTCTATGTTCGTTGTTCGATGATTATATTGGTCAAACTAATGGTTTGAGCAAAATACATTTTTTCCCCACGCCAGAGTTAAAATACAAAAAAGTTGGCATGACTTTAATTCTATCTAAATACTTGAGAAAATAATTATATATTAACGATGACTCATCAACTGTTCCAACGGAGTACTATTTCAGAAACACATCCTTGACAAAAAAGCAAAGTCAGGAAGCGGACTTCCCGTGTTTGTGATTTTCTCCAGTGCAGGACAAAGCGCACATATAGCAGCAGAATGAGAACTCATTCTTTTTTGTTTTTGCAGCAGAGAGAGGATTGTGTCTTCAGTTCCAATTCCGAAAAGCCCAACTCCAATAACTGACAACAAAAACTAAAACATTATTACTGTGTGAGCCAGACTCTCACGCTCATGCTTCTTTTGTCCACTTTTACGAAATAACCAAAACTATTGATTCATCTTTACATGGAGTAGATTATCGTGGTAACGTTCACGACACTTGTTTCCTCGAGAAACAAGTTGGAACAAATCCTTCTTAGAGGCCATCCCGTCACAATGTTTAATCAGTTATTTTTCCACCTGATGGTTCCGACTTCACCCAGTTCCCGTCCATGCAGTCAAATAAAGTTAGTCTCATGATGAAAAGCACATTATCCATCTTTAATGGATTATTGCCAGGTAGAAATCTGTATTACCTTTTGAATCGATATCATCCATGTTTAAGGTGCACATCACATTTTGCGTCATCAGTACGTGCAGTCTCAGTGCAACTCAAACTTCTCCAGGGCTGTACTAACACGTTGTGAGACACACACGGGTCAGTGTCTCCAGATTCTGCAACTGTGTGACAAAAATGTTTAATAGTGATATCCAGCCCTGTTACAAAACAAGAGAGACGTTTTATTCTCTGAATCAAAGGATCATAACATAGTGCAGCATCAAAGAGCCCCCGCAGTCTGTGAAATTGCATTGCAAAGAAAAAAACACTGATCCCATTTCCCATGAATAGAACAAAGCATTGAGTTCAATGACGCCACGAATGCTCATCGAAGGAACTTATGAAAGTCGTGAGTTGACCAATTTGCAATACTTTCCCAGACAGTCCATTTCAGACACCATCTACATGAGAAGATGTGTGAAGTTCCCGTGAAACCTCCTGCACTTCAACATTAAAAAGTCTGCCCCTTTGCTTTTGAGCCGTCAAACCAAGAGTACAGCTGATTTACATTCCACACTGGAATTGCCCCTCATAATTGTGTACAGTTGCAACAGATGATGTGGAGGTGCCACTGTAGGACAGGAATGGGCAAAGTTAAAAATCACACAGTACCAGAATCATAATCCAAAAGGTTTACTTCAACGCACCAGCTTTCAAAGCGCTGCTCCTTTGTCAGGAAAATAGTCGGGCAGGATCATAAGACACAGAATTTACAGCAAAAGATCGCAGTGTCATGCAATTAAAACGATATATTGAGCAAACCTAGATTGATGCTCCAATCTTCATCTTTGATTGTTTCAGTTCGTTAACGTGTAAGTCCTAGAACTTCTATTAAGTCATATTCTCGAGATAATCTAATGTTTTATCGAAAGAAAATGTGACATCTCAGCTCAGAGAATATATTAAAGGTCCGAGGTTAGAGTATGTCTCTGTCACACTCTTGAGTCAGACGTTCTATTTCTAAAGTAGGAATTGGTAAACTGATACATGGATTGACTGCCTGCAAGCTGTGAGTGTGGTGCTGGAAACGTACAGCAGGTCAAGCAGCAAGAGAATCGCCATTTCGACCATAAGCCCTTCATCATGAATGAGGCTTGTGGGCTGGGAGTGATGAGAGGTAAATAACAGGGAAGTGGGGCTGGGAGGAAGATAGATGAGAAAGTGTCAGGGAGATGGAGTTGTGAGTGAAAGTAATAGTCGGAGAGGAGGGTAAAGCATGCAGGTGGGAAGGAACGTGGACATGTCAAGGCGGCAGTGCTGTGTTGGAAGCTTGGGGCTGGGATAAGGTGGGGAGGGAAAACAAGGAAACTGATGATGTCCACATTGATCCAGTGTGGTTGCTGTGTCTCAAGGGGGAAGATGAGACGTCGAGTGGTGAGTGTTTGGTGATAGAGGAGTCCCAGCACTTACGTTTCTGTGGTGGAGTGGGTGGTAGAGTTAAAGTGTTCAGCGACGGGTTGGTGAGGTTGGTTAGTGCGGGTGACCTAGAGATGTTCCCTGAAATGATCCGCAAATTGGCCTCCTCTCTCCTCAGTGGAAAGTCAACAACATTGTCTGTAACGGACACAGTAGATGACGTGTGTGGAAGGACACATACAATTCTGACAGATGTGTAAGGATCCTTCAAGGCTTTGGATGGAAGTGAGGGGTGGGGGGTGGGGAGACCTTGTGAAGTGCAAACCCTGCACCCAATTGGAAAACGTTTCAGAGAACATCTCTGTGACACCCACACGAAGCAACTCCACTTCCCCATCGTTGAATACTCTAACTTCCCCTCCCAATCCGCCAAGGACTGCAGGTCCTCAGACTTCTCCATCACCAAACCCTAACCACCCGACACCTGCAAGCAGAATGACTCCTCTTCCACTTTGTGACACTGCAACTGCACGGGATCAATGTAGATTTCACCATTTTCCTCCTTTCCCCTCTCCTCACTTAACGCAGTCCCAAACCTCCAACCCAGCACCGCCCTCTTGATCTGTCCATCTTCCTTCCTACCTATCTGCTCCCGCTTCCTCCCTGACCTCTCATTCACACTTCCACGTTCACCCACCTGTCACAACCCCTGCTACCTCTCCCCAGGCCGACCCTCCCCCCTGTTTATCTCTCAGACTCCCACCCCAAACTACATTCCTGGGGAAGCCTTATGCACGAAACATCGATTCTCCTGCTCCTCAGATGCTACCTGACCTGCTGTGCATTTCCAACACGTCACTCTCGACTCTGATCTCCAGCATCTGCAGTGCCCACTTTCTCTTGCCTGCAGGTCGTGTGATTTTTCAGCAAAAATGCAATGTGTCTGCAAATACATTGTGTTTTCGCTCAAAAAGCGCGCAACCTGCAGGCAGTCAATGCTGACAGTCAATCCGTATAACATTTCATAAATCCTACTTTAAGGAGTTAATTACTGGATAACTGTGCCTGCTAACAGGTAGTCAAGGCCAAATGTAACAAGAAACAACGAAAAAACTTTTTATACGGAGAAACTTTGCAGATATGCAGTAATTTCGATGAAAGGACTTTAAAACAAAAAGCTCATCAGTTCGTCACTTCTGAGACCAAAATATGAAAACCTGAAGGAGCAGCGAATCCTGGAATTGCCAGTTGGTTGAGGTCCTGTCCTAACATTAATCAGTTAACAGAGAAGTTGGGTCGCACGCTTGTGCTTACTTACTTGTGAGGTCTGATATTTGGTATTACGTGGAATAAATTCTGAACTGATGTTTCAGTATTTGATTGTCTGCAAGATTTCGTACTGAGTAACCGAATTAAAGGTATTTTCTTGTGAATTGCCCACAATAAACTCATGGCTGATCTGAGGAAAAAATCCATCGAACAGCCATTTGTTCAATTTTCTTCATCCTTTACATCATTCAGACACGGAAGAAAAGCTGTCTTCGGTTTAAAAAGAAACATTGATCCAGCATATACTGCTGTTCATGAAAAAGATTATTTTTAAAATCTACCAGCCCTTCAGCCTGGAAGTGCTTCCTAACATTTCGCCAGAACTGTTTAGTCCCAATTCTGAGACTACGCTCCCTATTTCTAGAATCTCCAGTGGAGATAAATGATATTTATTTATTTTCTTTCTTCTGTTCATATTTGAAGACACTGATCAGAGAAACAGGCCTTATTTGTCCATTCACTCCCGAAGTCTATGTGTTATTCCTACAACCTATAACCTACATCAGGATCCCTCCAAGGACAGTACACATTTACAGAGACGTGAATCCCAGATCTCCTCACATTACTGTCAGGAGTAGTTGGAGCTTGAAACGCACTGCCTGCAAAAGTAGCAGATTCGCCAACTTTAAGGGAATTTCAGTGATCGTTGGATAGGCATGCGCAAGAGATAACCTAGTGTAGGTTATATGGGCTTCAGACTGGTTTCACAGGTCTGCGCCACATCAAGGGCTGAAGGGTCTGTAGTGCACTGCAATCTTCTATGTTCTAAGTTCTATATTCTATCTCTCCGAACAGTCCACACCGCCTCTTTATTTCTGCTACATGCTTAAATGCAGCTTCCCTCTTTTTGTTGGAATGATTTTTTCTCCTGAGCCGTATCTTATTTAGTGAGACATTAAAATGTTAGGACCATTAAAAATGAAGAGCAGCAATCAGCCATTTGTACCCTTTGCTATCTCTTCCATTCACTACAATCTTGGCTGATCTGATATTTCCACTGACTTGTTTTTTCCCATGATCCTTGCCTTCTCTCATGATCAGGAATCTGTAATATCAGCTTGAAATAATCACAAGCACCCTATAATTCCTTGAGCAAGAATTTTCAAAGTTGCACAAGATTCTCGTACTCTGTTCTGTTGTCCTTGCTTCTAAAATGAGCAACTTTACATTTTCACACCTTCGAATCCATTTGCAACCAGTGCTCCCACTGTCACAGCAAAGATCATTCTGCTAAATTCCAAGCTGGATTTGTTCTTGCTAATCTTATGATTATAAGATAGAACCATATAATCAGGGAATAAAGAAGTCCAGAAGGGTCCATCGGGCCATTGAGTCTGTATTGCCACAATACACCAATGACTACACTCGTCCTATCCCACACTCGGCTCATAGCAGTGAATGTTATAGCATGGTAAGTTTTCATGAAAGCACCACCATCCACCATCTTGGTGAAATGGTTCTTCCTCGAATTCAATCAAAGCCACTTTAAAATTATGACATCTCATTATTATTTCGACTGGTGGAGACGGAGGTGGGAGGGGGGAAGGTTTCCCATGAATATCAGCACAAATACTTTCTCGAAACTCTTGACAATTTTCCTCATAATCTTTTGGACCTCTATCAGGTCTTCTTTCAAATTTCCCTGCTTCAAACAAATAGCCAAAAATATGCAGCTTTTATTCATTGCTAAGATGCTGCTCCATAGGCAACAAGCAGGCGAATCTCCTTTGCACCCTATCCAACACAATCACATCACGTTTTAAGTGTGGTAACCAGAACGTCTTGCAATATCCCTGCTGTGACTAACCAAAGTCCTGCACTTCTCCAATGTGCAGCCCTTGCTCTTATAATCTATGCCAGGATTTAAAAAGGCAAGAATTTTGTATACCTCCTTAAATATCCCAATGCTTTCTCTTTCCACTTTTAGCGACCTGCTTAGAGCGCCACAAGTCCCTCTCTTTCTCCGAGTTCTCTCTTTTCTTGAAATTAAGTATTCGTTTGACATTGTCCTTTTTTTAACCAATTTGAATATTCTTGCGCTTCTCAGAGTTATCTCCAATATGCCACTGACGTTTCCACGTGACGAAATGCAACCATTACCCCCCACTCCTCAACTACTATAACAAAATCAGTGGCACGGTGGCTCAGTGGTTAGCAGCAGGGACTAGCGTTCAGTTTCAGCCTCGGAGGCCTGTCTGGTGAAGTCTGCTCATTCTTCCCATAACTGCTTGGGTTTTCTCTGGTTGCTCTGGTTTACTCCCACGGTCTAATGATGTGCCTTCTAGGTAGATTGCTCTTGTTAACTTGCTTCAGAGTATTCAGGAGTGTTGGGTTAGCAATGGGAAATGCCAGTTTACAGGAATAGGGTCTGGGTGTGATACTCTTTGGAGTGTCAGTGTGGACTCGAATGGAATGTTTCCAAACTGTAGGGATTCGAATATTTTAAAAAAAAACATCATAAACAATCAAAGAGTCAGTGCTGATCCATGCTGTATGTCATCGCACAACAGGATCATGTCAAGCAACAGCTTTCAATAACTACATTTCAATGTTGGGCATCGTACATTGAAATAAATGCAAGTTGATTTATCAGAGGGAAAAAATAAATTGATGAAGGCAGAGTAGTGCATGTGAACTATATGGACTGCATTACGGCGTTTGAGAATTACCCTCATCATCAACAGGTTAGCGAGATTAGATCTCATGGAATGCAGGGAGAACTGGCCATTTGGATATGGAACTGGCTTGATAGTAGAACACGGAGGGCGTTGGTGGAGGGTTGCTTTTCAAACTGGAGGCTTGGGACCAGTTGTATGCTACAAGGAGGGGTGATGGGTCCACTGCTTTTGGTTACTTATATAAATTATTTAGATATGAACATAGGAGGTATCGTTATTAAGTTTGCAGGACAGTGGAGATGGCTACCTTAGAGTACAAATGAGGAGTGACAGATGGAGTTTAATTTAGATAAACGTGAGGTGCTGTATTTCAGAAAGGCAAATCAGAGAAGGACGTATTCATCTAGTGGTAAGGTCCTCCAGCGTGTCGATGAACAATGAGACGTTGGAGTGCAGGTTCATAGTTCCTTGAAAGTGGAGTTGCAGGGAGACAGGATATTGCAGAAGGCATTTGGTATGCTGTCCTTTTTTGGACCGAGCATTGCGTTCAGGAGTGGGGAGGTCATGATGCAGCTGCACAGGACATGAGTTCGGCCACTTTTGGAATATTTTATGCAACTCTGATCTACCTCCTAGTGGAAGGATATTGGGAAACTTGAAAGGATTCAGACAAGATTTGCAAGAATGTTGCCAGTGTTGGAGGATTTGAGCTATAGTAAAAGGCTGAATAAGCTGAGGCTGTTTTTCCTGGTGCATCCGACGCTGAGGAGTGACCATGTAGAGGTTTAAAATTGATGAGATGTATGGTTAGGATAAATAGACAAGATATTTTCCCTGAGATGGTGGAGTCTGGAAATAGAGGACATACGTTTCAAGTGAGAGGGAAAAACATTTACAAGGGATCTCAAGGATAACTTTGTCATGCAGCGGGTAGGGGGCGTATGCAATGAGTTGCCGGGGAAGTGGTTGAGGCTAATACAATTACAACTTTTAAAAGATATCGGGATGGAAAATTTAATAGGACATATTAAGCGGGATATGGATCAAGTGCTGGCAAATGAGATTAGATTAGGTTAGCCTATCTGGACCGTATGGATGAATTGGACCAAAGAATCTGTTTCCATGCTGTGGAACTCTATGACTTTGTGACTACATTATTTTGGATATGATGTGATAGACATTTGAAAAGGAAAAAAGCTCAATAAAATATACGGTCACTGAGAGTCACACCATTCAGTTACTTCATCTCACCTCTGGTACTCACCTTCTGTCGCTTTACTTTGTTATCAGAATACATTACCATTAGTCACAATACCTCATGGCATCACACACCACATCTCCCTCCCCTCAGTCACTATGTCACACTCACCTGAATCATTATATCTCAAATCCCTCAATCATCACATCTCACTCACTTCAGTTAATATGTCACACTCACCTAAGTCACTGCATTCTACTCACTTCAGTTACTGCATGAGTGACCGTGTCATCATTCATTCCATCTCACACATCTTAATAGCTACATACCCCTCTCTTCAGTTTCAGAATCACAGTCACCTCAGTCACTACACCTAAATGCCATGCCACATCCCATTCCCTACATCATGTCAAGACACTCTTCTCAGTCAGTGAATCCGTAATCCACTCAGACACAGCACCCACTCGGCTCAGTCACAGCATCTCCCTCTCCTTATCCAATGATGATGACATACCTCAGGTTTGTGATTCCACTCCCCTCAGTCACTGCATCCTCACTGCCCTAACTTAGTGCACTCTACATCTCTCAATTTCTGCATCAGCGTGGTGGCCTTCTTGTGGTACGTGATAATCCATCGCCTTAAAAAGGCCTCAGCCTTTCCTGAGCTCGAGACAATTGTAGAGTGATCTCCCAGCCTCATGAAACTCATCGACCAGCCATTAGCCCAAATTCCTTCATCCTTTACTTCACGCATGCATGGAAAAAAACATTGTCTCAAATTTAATAAGAAACGCTGATCCAGCATATCATGCCATTTACGGAAAATATTTCAAAACATCTACCACCTGGTTAGTGACTGGAAGTGCTTCCTAACTTTTCTCCAGAACCGTCAATCCAAATTCTGAGAATGTGCTCGTTATTTCTAGAATTTCCAATGGGAATAGTTTATATCTTCTTTCTTCTGTTCATATCTTGAGGACTCCAATCAGAGAAATAGACCTCATTTGTCGATTCAGTTCAGAAATGTAATCACTGAAGTCTATGTGTCACTCCATTAACCCTACATCATTATCCCTCCAATGACAGTATACCTTTTCAAAGACGTGAATCCCAGATCTTCTCACATTACTGTCAGAGTAGTCTAACTAGGGTTTTGTATAGCTGCCAGAATACTTATACTCTAGTCCTATAGATATAAATGTAGTATTGCATTATCTTTCTAAGTTATTTTCTGAACTAATTTGTGATATTTTAAAAGGCCAAGTAACTGATCCCTTGAGTCACTCTGTACATCCACTATATTTATCTTTATATTGGTCAGAAAGAACCCTGATTGATCATTTCCGATCCAAATTAGATAAACACACACTTTCTTTTATTGAATCAATCTGCCACAGTTATTCCCATTTATTTAGTCTTTTAAAATCCTTTGCAACTCTATGCAATCTTCCAAACTGTACATTATTCTGTGTAACTTTATGTCATGAGAAAACTCGGATGCGATCCTGTCGATGCAACATTCAAGTTGTTAAGAAATAACGTGAATAATTAAGACCTATTGCAGGTGCTTGTGGGACATCACTAGTCACATGTCGCCAATCGGAGCACTGTGGATAGTCCCATATTTTGTCACTTTGTACTCAAATTTTCCAGCTATGTCAGCAACTTGCTCTCAATTCTGTGGGATTATAATTTAGTTACAAATCCAAAAATGGGTCTTTATTCAATCTCTTCTGGAAGCACATATGGGTAACATTCATCAACATTCTGCTGCACTATTTTCCACTTGGCTCCAAGCCTCCATCCCATTCAATGCATTCCATCATCTCCCTCCCATCTACTCCGACGGCTGTGAATATGTGTTCAGATTCCTGCAGAATGTTTGACGTCCAAAAGCTTATAGGTTAGGGATGAGCAACATGAGTGCAATCCCTGCTTCAACTGCCGTCGTTCTGTGGTTCATTCCTGCACCTAGCTATTAAGCAGCTGGAGATAAGGTGTGACCTCAGACAGCAAACTGAAGAAGATCTGTAAATGGAATGCTCAGTTTGCATTGCTGTAAACCTTTGCATTGTTTATTTACGAAGCAGAATGCGTGTAAATTCTTGGTGTGACTTTGATGTTAAAGGGACACTTCATTTTCAGTCATTCTATAACATAACACAATTGTACCTGTGCAGTAAGCGAGTTTTGCTTTCTTTTTTTGTTTTCTGGTTTTCTTCAAAAAATATACAAAGTAATTGGAACAGTTTTGAATCGTTATCTGTTCGGTCCAATGGCAGAGGTTGCCTTTCCAGTTGAAACATACTGTGCCATCCGTTTTTCCCTGGGACTCGGTGGGATGAGCACCTGCAATAACGAGTTCACAATTTGATAATCTTGCTTTTAGGGGCAACGAATGCGAATACATGTTCTGTGGAAAGAGTGAACGTACCATTTAACCAGCCTGAAGCTTCTGTGGAGCAATGATGTGCTGGAACAGCAGTCTCTGGCATTTTCCACCCACCGGAACTGAACAAAGGAGAAAGAGTGAACTCATCACAGTTGTTAATTGACTGTCCCATTCGAGAGGAATGCACACTGTGTTTAACGGTTTCTTACAATGGCCACAGTCAACTTGCTCTTCTCTCTCATGAGCTGACACTTTATCTTCGGTCTCCATTCCATATCATGACATGCACTTCCAAACCACATTATCAACATATACTAGATATTCATGTAGCAGTAATAAACTGGCAGTTGCATTCCACATAAGCCTCCAAGAATTGCGATTCATGGTGATGACTAGCATGGGGAGACATGGTTGTAAACTCAGCTGCGACAGATATAGGACAGATGTCAGAGCTAGTTCCTTTACTCAGAATAGTCAGAGGTGGAACGCACTGGCTGCAACAGTCGTCGACTCGTCAAATTTAAGGGCATTTAAATGGTCTTTAGATAAGTGTACAGACAAGAATGGAATAGGATAGGTTAGATGAGATTCAGATTGGTTTCAAAGGGCGGTGCAACATCGAGGGCCGAAGGGCCTGTACTGTGCTGTAATATTCTATGTTCTATATTCTATCTCTCCGATTAGTCCACACCTCATCTTTATTTCTACCTCATGCTTAAATCCAACTTTCCTCCTTTATTGGGAAATCAGGTGTGATTTTTCTGACCCATATTTTAAAATAGTGAGTTATTAAAGTGATAGGACCATAAAAACATGAAGAACAACAATCAGCCATTTGGACCATTTGCGAGCTCTGCCACTCACTGCAATCCTGGCTAATTACACTTACTTGCCTTTTGCAATGATCTTTGAATTCCATCATGATTAGAAATCTGTCATCTCAATTTAAATAAACACCAGCACCCTATTATTCTTTGGGCAAACATTTCCAAAGATTCGCAACATTCTCGGACTCTGTTCTGATGTCCTTCCTTCAATAATGACCAGCTTTAAACTTTTGCACCTCAATTGCTTCCATTGTCTCAGCAAACATGCTTCTGCTAAATTCCAGACTGGATGTGTTCTTGCCAGTCTTACGATGATTATTTCTCCAGTTCATAGAACTGTAGTTCAGGGAATAAAACAGGCCAGAAGAGTCATTCGGGCGATTGAGTCTTTACTGACAGAAAACACGAATGACTCGACTCATTCAATCCCACCCTCGGCCCATTGCCTTGTATGTTCTGACACTTTAAGTATTGATGAAAGCACCACCGTTCACCCGTTTGGTGAAATGTTTTTTTTTCTCCATTTCACTCAAAACCACTTAAAAATTATGCCACCTTGTTCTTATTTTGACTGGTGGGGACGGAGGTTGGAGGGGGAAGGTTCCCCGTGCTTATCAGTGCAAACATTTTCGAGAAACTCTTGACAGTTTTCCTCATACTATTGTACACTTCCATCAAATCTTCTTTCAAAGAAATAGCCACACATATGCATCTTCTTGTTTCATTGCTGAAATGCTGCATCATAGGCAACAACCTGGTGAACCTCCTTTGCACCCTATCCAATGAAATGCAACCAGAGCATCACACAATACTGCCACTGTGAAGAACCAAAGTTCTGCACTCCTCCAACTTGTTCTACTTGCTCTTATAATTTATGCCTGGACTGAAAAAGGCAAGAATTATGCACACCTCGTTAACGATCCCATTGCACACTCTTGCCACTTTCAGCGATATGCGCAGGATCACCACAAGTCCCTTTTTTTCCTCCAAGCTCCATATTTTCTTGGCATTGAGCATTCGTTTGACATGTTCCTTTTTCCAGTTTGAATCACCTTGCCCTTACTAGAATTATCTCCCATCTGCCACTGATTTGTCTAAGCCACAAAATCCTCCCCCCACCCCCCACCGCTCTACCACCATATGTGAAGCAGCAGCATTTGTGACACATTAGCTCAGTGGTTAGCACTGCTGCCTCGAATCGCCAGGCTTCCACGTTCAGTTTCAGTCTCGGAGGAGCGTCTGTATGAAATTTGCTTATACTTCCCGCATTGACATTGGTTTCCTCTGACTGCTCTAGTTTACTCTCCCATGTGTTTCCACATCCTTGTCCAAATCTAAAGGACATGATATTACACATTTTTACTCTGCTGTAGCACACTCCTAATATTGTATTGATAGATTATAGAACGTAGATTACGCTTTCACTGTTACCTGTTAAACCTGTACCATCCATTCTCGAGTTCATGATCGCTCTTCACCTCATTGGAACATTGAGTCTGAGTGCAATCAATGCTCCTCCAAGTATCATTTAGGACTTTGTGATTTACACACGGGTCAGTCTCTGCTGTCGAGAGTTCTATATGATAGAAAGATGTTTTAACATGATTGTGCAAATTATCACCAATATCACAAAGCGAGCTGCACATACATTCACACATCCATAACTGCAATTTCAAGTTCCCATAGCGACCTGGAAAGAAGAAACATCACTGCATCCTCTGGAAAACCAGTTCCCGAGCAAGTGAACAAAATTAAGGTATAGAGATTTGATCATAGAAAACGATATTCCAATGCATCTGGAAAGTATACGACTGAATGAACTGTTTTCAGAAAAGGGAGAACACAAAACGAGAGGTCAAGGTGGAAATATGGATGTGAAAGAAGAAATTAAGAAACAAGAACAAATTTAGTTTGACACAATAGTTGTTTGAATTCAAAACAGTACTGCCGGAAAGTACTGAAACAGATTCATCCAAGTTTTAGAGATCCAGCATCTCCTCTTCTGTAATATGGATATTTTTCAAAATATCACCATGTTTTCGACACATTCTGTAACTTACATGTCCTTCTCCACAGAAAACACTGATGCAAAATACTCGTTTCTTCTATCCCATCTCATGTGGCTCCACACATAGTGTGCCTTGCTGATCTTTGAGGGGCCGTATTGTCTCCCTGGTTCCCTTTCAGTACATTCCGCAAGTAGGCGGCCTGTCTCCCCAATATTTCAGGGATCACCTCGAGGCCAACTGCACAAACCAACCCAACCGCCCCCGGCTGAACACTTTAACTCCCCTTCTCACTCAGCCAATGACATGCAGGTCCTTGGCCTCCTCCATGGCCAGACCGTGGCCACATGACGACTGGAGGAAGAACGCCTCATCTTCAGCCCAGGAACCCTCCAACCACACGGGATGAATGTAGATTTCTCCAGCTTCCTCATTTCCCCTCCCCCACTTTCTCTCAGTCCCAACGCTCGGATTCAGCAATGCCCTCTTGACCTGCAATCTTCTTCCCGACCTCTCCGCCCCCACACCCTCTCTGGCTTAACACTCTCACCCTCATCTCCTTCCACCTATCGTATTCCCAGCTCCCCTCCCACAAATTCCCCCCCCGCCTTTTATCTCAGCCCGCTTGGCACACCAGCCTCATTCCTGAAGAAGGGCTTATGCCCGAAACGTCGATTTTCCTGCTCCACGGATGCTGCCTGGCCTGTTGTGTTTTTCGAGCACCACATTTTTCAACTCTGATACTCCATCATCGGCTGTCCTCACTTTCTCCTACCTTTTTATCATCAGTATAGTTATAAAATCCCTTTGGCTTCTCATTCACCCCGTTTGTCAACGTTATCTAATGCCTCCTTCTTGTCCTCCTGATTTCCATCTTAATGCCTCCTGCCTTTACACTCTCAGGGTTCATTCGATCTCTGCTGTCTATTACTTACATTTGCTTTCTTTCTTTTCTTATCCAAAACCTTAATTTCTCAGGTCACCCAGCATTCCCTACAGCTACCAGCCTTGCTTTTCACGCTAAGTGTAATATACTGTCTCTGGACTGTCGTTCTCTCATTTCTGACGGTTTGCCATTTTCCAGCTGTACCTTTACCTGCGAACATCTGGTTCAATCAAATTTTGGAAGCTCTTGCCGATAGCATCAAAAATGTCCTTCCTCCAATTGAAACCTCCAACTTTAAGATCTGGTCTATCATTTTCCACCACTATTTTTAAACTAAAACAATAATGGTTGCTGGCCACAAAGTGCTGCCGCAAAGACATTTCAGGCATCTGTCCTGCCTTATTTCCTAAGAGTAGGTCACGTTTTGCTACTTATCTAATCGGTACATCGACATACCGAATCAAAAAATGTTCTTATTCACACTTAACAAATTTGTCTCCATCTAAACCCTAGAGAAATTGAGGACCACAGATGTTGGAGGTTAGAGTCGAAAATGTGGCGCTGGAAAAGCACGGCCAGTCAGGCAGCAACTGAAGAGCAGGAGAATCGACGTTTCAGGCATAAGCCCTGATGAAGGATGTATGTCTGAAACGTCAGTTCTCCTGCTCTCCAATGCTGCCTGACTGGCTGTGTTTTTCCAGCACCACATTCTGCGATTCCATCTAAAACCTGAACACTCTGGCATTCTCAGTCAAATTAAAGCCCTCTACCAATACCACCCTATTATTCTTACAGATAACTGAGATCTCCTTACAAATTTGCATCACAATTTCACGTTGACTATAAGGTGGGATCGAAAATACAATCTCAGTAAGGTGTTCATCCTTGTTCTATTTCGCAGTACCAACAAAATAACTTCCCTGGATGCATTCATATGAATTCCCTTCTAAAGTTCAGCCATTATGCTATCCCTTACCAAAAACGCTTCTCTTCATCGTCTCTTTCCCCCTTTTTATGCTTCCTATAGCATTTGCATCCTGGAAACTTAAGGTGCCAGTCCTATCCGTCTCTCAGCCATGTCTCTGTAATTGTTATCATATCCAAGTCCCGTGTCCCTAACCATGTTCTCACTACATCTACCTTCAACATTGGGCCTCTTGCATTGAAATAGATGCAGTTTAATTTATCAGAAGGAACAAAGAGCATTGATGAAGTCCCAGCAGTGGATATGCTTTACATGGACTGCAGTAAAACATTTGAAATATATCCTCATGGTCGACTGGTTAACAAGGATAAATCTCATGGAATGCAGGGAGAACTAGCCATTTGGATACCGAACTGGCTTGAAGATAGAAGACAGACGGTGTTAGTGGAAGATTGCTTTTCAAACTGGAGACCTGTGAACAGTGGTGTGCCAGAAGAAGGGGTAATCTTTCCACTGCTTTTGTTCACTGATACAAATGATTTTGATGTGAGCATAGGAGGTATGCTGAATTCATTTGCAGATGACACCAAAATTGAAGCTATCGTGGCGCACGAAGGAGGTTACCTCAGACCACAACTGGATCTTAGTCAGATGGGCCAATGGGCTGAGGAGTGTCAGATGGAGATTAATTTAGATAAATGTGAGGTGATGCATTTCGGAAAGGCGAATTAGAGCAAGACTTACACACTTAATGGTCACGTTCTAGGGAGTGTTGCTGACCGAAGAGACCGTGGAGTGCAGTTCATAGCTCCTTGAAAGTGGAGTCACAGGTAGATAGGATGGTGAACAAGACATTTGGTACGCTTTCCTTTATTGGACAGAGCATTGAGTACTGCAGTTGGGAGGTCGTGATGTGTCTGTATAGGACTTTAGTTAGGCCACTTTTGGAATATTTAATGTAATTCTGGTCTACATCCTAGCGGAAGGATATTTGGAAACTTTAACTGATACAGAAAAGATTTGCAAGCATGTTGCCAGGGTTGGAGGATTTGAGCTAAAAGATAAGGCTGAATAAGCTGATGCTGTTCTCCCTGGTGCATCCGCGGCTGAGGGTTGACTATGTAGAGGTTAAAAATTGATGTGATTCATGGTTAGGGTAAATAAACCAAGATATTTTCCTTGGAACGTCGGAGTCTGGAGGCGAAAAAATCTACAAGGGATCTAAAGGGTAACGTTTTCATGCAGAGAATGGTGGGTGCATGGATGCATTTGCTAGAGGAATTGGTGGAGGCTAATACAATTGTAACTTTTAAAAGGTATCTGGATGGCAATGTTATTAGGAAATGTTAAGAGGGATATTGGACTAGTGATGGCAAATTAGACTCGATTAGGATATCTGATCAGCATGGACGAATTGGATCAATGAGTCTGTTTCTATGCTGTCCAACTCTATGATTAAGTTAGTTAGGATATGATGTGATAGACATTTCAAAAGGAGAAAAGCCCAAATTATATATAACTGCCACGATCAGCCACACAATTCAGTTAATTTACCTGACCTCTGGTACTCACCTTCTCTCACTTTGATGTGTAATTGGAAGACACTGCCATCAGCCACACGTCATGTCCTCGCACACCCCATCTCTCTCCCCTCAGTCACTTTATCACACTCACCTCAGTCACTGCCTTCTACTCACCTCAGTCACTGCATTCGGGACCGCGTCCTCATTCATTGCATCACACACATCTCAAAAACCATATCACCTCCCCTCAGTTATGGAATCTCAGTCACCTCTATCATTACACCCAAATGCCAAGCCGCATCATATTCCCCTTCATCACTTTACGGCACTTTCCTCAGTCAATGCACTCATAATCCACTCCGACACAGCACCAAACCCAGCTCAGTCACACCAGCTCCGTCTCCTTATTCAGGGAAGACAGCATACCTCAGGCACATTATTCCACTCCCCTCAGTCACAGCACCCTCCATGCTCTAACTCAGTACACTCCAAACCCCTCAATTTCTGCATCAGCGTGGTGGTCTTCTTGTGGTACGTGGTAGTCCCTCGGCCTGAAAAGGTCTCAGCGCGGTTTCTTGTCCTCGAGACAATTCCAGAGCGATCTCCCAGCCTCCTGAAACTCGAGATAAAGCCCAGTGTGGTCTGTAATCAGCGTCCAGCGCGTGCAGAAAGTGCAGTGTGTTGTATTCTGGGTTGGAATATTGTTGTTCAGAAACTTTAATTCTCCAAAACTGGCATTTTTATTTCTCCATTTCTTAGATTAGATTAGATTCCTTACAGCACAGAACTAGGGCCTTCAGCCCGACAAGTCTACACCGACCCTCTGACTTAATACAATCCATTCCCATCAGACACTTCATTCCACGCCTTTTAGTCACTGCGTGATATTATTCTGTGTTGCAACATGGATTTATCCTCAGTCACTGTATCGCATTTCTCCCAGTTGTTACCTTCAGTCAACACATCCCACTCCCCAAAGTCACTACATCTCAATTATTTCATTACTTCAATATATTCCCCTCAGTCACTATGTCACATTCTCACTCTTTGTGTCCTGTTTCCCCGTTCACGAAACTCCACTCAGAAAAGTCACAACATCATGGTCCCATTTTTGACAGAATGCAACTCATCATAATCTCTGCATTTCTCACGCCTCAATTACGATCACCGAATTCAGTTATTGACTGCATTCCACTCCCCTCAGTGACAGCATGACACTATCCTCAGGAATTGCATTCCCCTCTTCGGAATTACTGCAACCCACTCCCCTCAGTGACGATATTCACTTTCCACCGTCACCGCTTCTTACTACCCTCTGTATCTGCAGCTCACTCCAATAAGTCACTCCATCGTGTTCCACTCAGTCACTCGGTCACTCCGCTCAACTCCCCTCAGTCACCATACCATGCTCACAGCAGTCTCTATATTCCACGTCCCTCAGTGTCTGTATCCCATTTCCCTCAGTCACTAAACCTCACCACCCTGAGTTACTGATACCCACAGTTCTCATTCATTGCTTCCCACTTACCTGAGTTACTGTATCCCAAACCGCACAATGGCTAAATCCCATGCCATCTCATTCATTCGAACCGACTAACCTCAGTCAACACATCCCACTCACCTCAGGCTTCATATCACACTGCACTCAGCTATTACATTCCCACTCTGGTCATTCACTTCAATGCATACCACATAGTCGCGAAATCTGACACCCCTGTTATAATATTCTAATCCACTCAGTTACAATATCACACTCACCTCAGTGATTACTTACCACAAGCCTCACTCCTACACACCTGCCCGAGACCTCCACCCCTTTGGCATGATCTGTACTCTGATCAGTCTCATCATTGAGCTCTCCCACTCATGCAATCTCTTTCACAGCACGTGTGAGTGAAGAGGAAGAGCTGAAAGCACCGCTCACTTATTTCTCTGCTTGAATGTTTAATATTATGCATCTGCTTTTATCGCCTTCTTCACTTACAAATTTGAGGGTTACGTCTCACAATCGCAAATCTGTTCAGAATGTATGATGCAGAGAATCGCACTCTATGTGATTAGTAAAGAGCTCTGTGGCTGTATAATAAGCAATGCTGTGGGGATAGCCACCCTTGCCTTATGTAGAAATGAAACAAATAATTAAAAGGAAAGATATCTTGATTTCTCTGATCACAATTCAGCCACAATCTCATTGAATGCTCAAACGGGCTTGAGGGCCTGAATGTTGCAATGAAAGACTGGAGAGGTCTGGTTCATTTCTCTCCCATGCTATTGGCAGAGTTAATAGCAGGTTTCACAGACGAATTTAGAATCATTTGAGTGCTGCATCGTGTGTACACTGTCGCAGCATGAATCTGACTAGGTACAGTATCAATTAAAATCGTGATGAAAAGATTCCAAACTGAATTTGGTGACTCGCTCCATTCAATAATCAGCAGATGGCTTTAGTGGCATTTCTAACTGTTGTTGCCACTGTAATTTGGTAAGAACTGTGGGTAGAAAATCAGTCACTTCTGCATCTACTGATTCCAGATATTCCCCATTTGAAAAAAAAGGCTGGTTAATCCTTTATCAGTTCAATATGAATGAGCTCACCATCGGGAACGAGGGAGTCGATTTAACAAAGACCTACAATTCAACTTAGTTTTTAAATTTCCATTTATGTTCCGTATACACTGCAAAAAAGGCATCATTCTTTGCAACATGCAAATTGCAGGAATATGCATAAAGTCACGGATGAATGGTGCCAGGTGAGCTGTTGCACCCATTTAATTAAAATTTAAATAAACCACAATGAAGTTTGACTATTATGCAAATGACTTACTCAGCAATCCGAGAATGAGCAGCAGTGTCCTCATCTCAATATGTGATATTCTAAAAAGTGAAACAGATAATTTATGTTAGAGAAGGGGAATTCAAGCGAGAATAGGAGAAAATGTATCGTGGTGGGGGCTGCGGGGGTCGGGGAATTAACTGCAGAGAATATAATTTTACAGCTGTTGACCTCTGTCAGTGTGACACAGAGACACAATAGTTAGCACTGCTGCCTCACAGTGCTCAGGTCGATTCCACTGTCGGACAAATTCCTGTGTGGAGTTCGTACATTTTCCCTTGTCTTCGTGGTTTACTCTGAGTGCTCTGGTTTTCTTCTACAGTTTAAAGATGTGCAAATTAGGTGAATTACTTATGCGAAATTGCACGTACTATGTATGGATATGAAGGTTATGTGGGTTAGTATGGGTAATGCGGGCTAAGAGATACATGGTCGGGGCGAGGGTGTGGGTGAGATGCTCTTTGGACGGTCTCTATGGAATCAATGGGCCGAATAAACTTCTTTTACACTATTGGCTTTCTGTATTTCTATGATCTCACCCCATCACTTGGACCCTTACGCACAAATTTAACTTCATCCCTTTCACTCAAGAATTCACGTATGGAGTGTAATCCACACAATTTCCTCACTGGGAACCCAGCGGAAGGAACTTTATCTGTCTCCTGCACTGAAATATTTGTAAATGTTGAGGCTGGAAACACTAAAAAAGTGTTTGGATTGAGTTTCATAACATTGAAGGCTAAGAGCGTCAATTGAGAAACTGGGTTGAGTGTAGCCATTAACTTATTTTTCTGTTCTGTATGATTGCTTCTGTTCAGGAGTCAATCAAAATGATGTCAGACATTTGCTCATCTTTTTCATCACTCATGACCTCCACTGCTCTGGAGAGAACGACATTGTCCTTGGTGGCTCCATCAGGCAAAAAGGAAGTTATACAATGAAGAGATCATGTTTTCATGACAGGTTGGTGTCAGAAAATAACGCAAGATTTTCCCAGGAACTCTTCATGCAGGCTATTAAAACCATTCTCTATTTTTGGTTTCGAAATCATGTGTAGATTAAAGATCTCCATGACCACTTCTTTTGTGTGTTATCCCAAGCATCCACAAATTTGCTTCATATATCACCAGCCGCAATGAGCTTCTTGTTCAAGAAGCTGCCAGCCGCAGCTAATCCTCCATTAATTTGCCTACAATTTTACCTCTTCAGAGAGACAGATCAAAATCTCCCTTGCTCACTCACTCACTCAGACCGAAGCAATCTTTCTCCATTATTGGAGCTGTGAAATATTGATTGCTGTATCCCACTATCTTTCCTATGACTTGCAATTTAGTATCCACTTTCAATAATATATCGAAAGACATAAGGAGCTACGTCTGCTTTTCTCACTGATAAACTTATGGATATTTACGTTCGTGTTCATCCCTCAATCTGGGATCCAGACAGATTAACATCCCCTCTGTGTTTCATTCTTCAAATGGGCCCAACAACGAACTACAATTTAATTGTTCCCATTTGATTTAGACTTCAAATGTCTACAGTGGCGTACGTAGGACTGCCTACGATATGACACATGTAATTATTGTGGTAAACTGTGTCATTTTAATTGAATAATCCACAGAACCAAATTAAGAAATATTCACTTCTGCATTTTTTTCATGTTTTTTGTTGTAAACTGCATTGTTTTCATGGCATTGTTTTTTTTATATCCTAGAATGATTAGTCTGTCACGAAGAGTGCTTGTAAATAACATCGGCCGACATACTGACCTTTTATCCTTCCATGCCCATGTCAACATCTGGGATGACATGAAGTTAGGCATAGATCTTGGCAGGTTTTATGTGAAGGCTATAAGGCGAAAGATGCTTTATAGTGAGGCAATATGCGACATTATCGACTTTTGGAGAGGAAGTGGAAGAAAATACTTTATGAAATGAACTGTGATGACAGTTAAAATCAAACTCAGAGATTGCTGTAGGTTTTCAGGTCATGTAAGCATGTGTGGACGTATAATCAGTTTATGTTTGAGTTCTCGAAACCCTTCATCATGAAACCAGAAATGTTAAATCTGTTTCTCTCTCCTGAGATCACGCCAGACCCGCTGAGTTCGTCACAACGTTTTGTATCTTTTCAGACTGCCAACATTCGCAGTTGGGCTGGTCTCACTTTCCAGAAAGGAAGCATCTTTTAGTTTTAGTTCATTAGTTGGAATAGCACGATGACAGGATTTTACGATGAGAGGCAGACATTTATGGGCATTTGGGGGGTCGGGGGTTGAGGGGTGTGGCGAAGTTAAAAGAAAATCCGTGCAAGTTTGTACTGGTGGTCGGGATTGCACTGTCAACAGGCAAGTTGGAGGTGGCGAACGTCGAATCATTTACAGAATACTTGGATGAACACTTGGTGCCTTACTATTCAAGGGAATGGCTAAGGACGTGAATTCAACATGACCGAAATATTTTAATGGTTCAGAGTCAAAGGTTGAAAGAGCCTCTTATATATTTGAGGATTCTTTGAAGTAGACAATTGGTGGATTACCCTGAAAGTCAACAAACCACGGTGGATCGAAGGATTGAAAAGAAGAGTCCTCCATGGCGAGGCCAGTCATTGTGGGAAAGGAAGCTCTTCTGTTTGGAACATTCTGCGTCACAAATCAGCCAATCTACCAATTGAGCTACAAAAGTCCATTTGGTTTGACTATCAAATGGAAGTCAAAGGTACACCACAGACATTGAGCTGTAACTATCAACATCACAAAGCACCTGCCACACAGAATCCAACACTAACAATTCCAATACTTTCACAGAATGTGATACCTACACTGACATCGCTTGATATCGTAAGGTGCATCTAATACTCATTCGCAATATGTTTCCACCGTAAATGCGAGTTTTGACTTCCCACTGCAAGTTCTGTGGGAAGCAATGTCCTCACACAACCAGAGATCTCCAGCCCGATCTTTCATCAATGTTCTCGCCATTCAGCGACCCTCCATCATGCTAAAAGTTTTTTGGCGAGTTTGGAGAAGATTTGTAGCTCAGGTTTAGGTTTGGATATAGGATTGCTCACTGACTTTGGAACATTCATTTTCAGACGTTTCATCACTGTACGAGGTAACATCTTCATGAAGCCCAGAATGAAGCAATGGTTTTGTAGCCTTCTATTTATATGTTTGAGTT